>NC_091455.1:23222909-23322909 GCF_027789765.1 Dendropsophus ebraccatus | reverse complement strand
GTCGCGTCTTATCCCTGGCAGCGCGCGCATCCCAGAGCTCCCTGCGCGCCGGAACCGGAAGTCAGGGCCCAAGGCGCGCAGGGAGCTCTGGGATGCGTGCGCTGCCGGGGATAAGACGCGACACCCCCGGCAGCTGCGCAGCAGCCGGGGGAAGACGGAGTCGGACTCTTGTGACCGCAAGCAAAACAATGCTTGTGGTCACAAGAGTGATTGATCGGGAGGGCCTTGCGGGGCCCCCCTTTGTGGCGGGCCCGGTCGCGGTGGCGACCCCCGCGACCACGGTGGCTACGCCACTGGATAGGAGATAGATAGATAGATAGATAGAAACAAGACAGATTAAGCGGCACAGCTCCTAGAATGCGATGGGTGCCAGCGGTCCAAGTCCTGATCGGGACCGATGCAAATAGTAGAAGATAGTCCACGGCACACCAGGTAAAGGTGAAAAAAATTGTAGTGTTTTATTCACAGAAATATCATGTTACAGCACTCCAGTGACGCGACGTTTCAGCAGCCTCGCGCTGCCTTTTTCAAGCGTCACTTTTCAAGTGCTTGAAAAAGGCAGCGCGAGGCTGCTGAAACGTCGCGTCACTGGAGTGCTGTAACATGATATTGCTGTGAATAAAACACTACAATTTTTTTCACCTTTACCTGGTGTGCCGTGGACTATCTTCTACTAGATAGATAGATAGATAGATAGATAGATAGATAGATAGATAGAGAGAGAGATAGGAGATAGATAGGAGATAGATAGATAGATAGATAGATAGATAGATAGATAGATAGGAGATAGATAGATAGATAGATAGATAGATAGATAGATAGATAGATAGGAGATAGATAGGAGATAGATGGATAGATAGATAGATAGATAGATAGATAGATAGGAGATAGATAGGAGATAGATAGATAGGAGATAGA
The DNA here is from genome assembly GCF_027789765.1 of Dendropsophus ebraccatus. Taxonomy (NCBI): domain Eukaryota; kingdom Metazoa; phylum Chordata; class Amphibia; order Anura; family Hylidae; genus Dendropsophus; species Dendropsophus ebraccatus. The sequence goes on along the minus strand of NC_091455.1, from coordinate 23,321,991 downwards.
TAGATAGATAGATAGATAGATAGATAGATAGATAGATAGATAGATAGATAGATAGAGAGATAGGAGGTAGATAGATAGATAGATAGATAGATAGATAGATAGATAGAGTTCAAATCATGAAGCAGCACTCTTTTAAACGATATGGGCGGGTGCCAGCAGATAGGTCTTGACTCCGGACCATGTGATTAACAAAGTAAAAATATTCCGCAGCACTTCCATTCAGGTGAAAAAATCCAAATGTATTTTGTGCAAAAAATCATATGAAGAACAGGTGCACAGCACAGCAATAATTCATAAGTGCACTACTTAGATAGATAGATAGATAGATAGATAGAAAAAAGATTTAAGAGAACTAAAGCAGTTTAATGCAGAGTAACATTTTCTTATTTTTTAATATATTGTTTTAAATATATAATTTATATTTATAAATGTATGAAATAACTTCATTAAAATAAAGATTTTTTTTTTTAATTTATACACCAATAATAGTTAAATATAAGCAGTACGGGAGGCCCCTGCTGCCACCAACAGTTATGTCAGGAAGTGCAGGACTGTCCAAGCCCTGGTCCCTGCTCCCCTGCTGATACACACACACAGCTATTGATACAGAGATCCCCTCCATGTACTGTATGTTCTGATGAGAATATACAGTGCACAGGAAGAGGCTGGCTGTTGGTCACTACTAACATTATATACTATATTGTAATAAGAATATACAAGACACGGTTGGGGGGGTATGTATAAATAATGCTGAGTTTGCAATAACTTAATCGCAGTGGGGAAGCAGGGACCAGGGCTTGGACAACCCTGAAGTACCCAACACAAACATTGCTGGCAGCAGAGAGGCTTGTGTCGCCCCTTACCACTCAATGTATAAATGTATCTAAACAAAAAATGATACACGAAGTTATATTACAATGTAATATAACTATGAAAGGAAGATACATAAAAACATATTCACCGGAGTACCCCTTTAAGAAAATAAGTTGCACATGAGTCTTTTTAAACGCAAAACTATCTGTTTCCGTTTCTAACATTTAATACAAAAGTTTAGTGAAAATCAATAAGAAATAATTAAGGAAATCTCTTTTACTTGGGTATTTTAGAACATGAAAAGAAAGAAATGTATACTTTTTTTTTTCATGGAAAGAAAGCGGGAAGAAATCAGAGAATTGATGAGAGAACAAGGTTAGATGTGAAGAGCAAGGTTAATGTCACCTGACTAGATGTGAGAAAGGTCACGGATCAGGTCGGGGTATTGATTGGAAGCTGGTGTTTCATTCTGTAAAGTTTAAAATCAGTATTCCCTATGGGATCTCTTCTTACTAGTCCGGTGTCAGCTGTCAATCAAAGCGCAAAAAAAAAGGTTTATAACATGGTGTAGAAAAAAAAAATATTTATATAAAAATACAAAACAGTAAGTGACCTGCAGATTGGCAAGATATAGGCGTGAGTTCTGATGTTTTTTTATATGGAACCATTGTAGAAATTTGTATACAATGCTATAGGACAGTGATCAAACGTTGTGTCCATTTGGCTGTGAAAGTAAAACAAAGCACAAAAAAACATGTGATTCACTAGTACTTGCAACAATATAGCAGTGTAGTGTCCCAGCATGTGTACCACTGATGTCTCTATCTCATGTGTAGGTCGGTACTACCCTCTGTCTGTGCTCTGGACTGAAGGTTGTAATATGAACTCCCACCATTAGATGTCACTGTTTATTCTATTCTCTAGGTTACATAGCTGAAGGAGATTTACTAGAAGGGTTAACAGTTATTGTGATTGATTGTATGTTTTACCCAGTTATATAATGATGTGTAAGCTGATTGAGACCAATCCCTGTTGAAGGTACCTCATGTAGGGCTTTCCTCTCTCTTACAGCCTATCAGAGTCCCTATTTTGTGTCACAAGGTATGTTTTTTTCCCAATCTTAGAGCTCACTGAAAGGTACATGTAGTGTTGTGAATTACCTGGAGTAAAGACAGCAGTTAGGTAAGAGCAATTAAAGCTAAAAACTCTGCTGCAACATGCTAGGTTTCCTTAGGAGTCTCCCCGATGCCTAGCTTTAATCACTAGTTGGAGGTGTGTTCCTGTATGTGTCACTCAGTGTCCATGGACAGCATTAGGCGGCAATTCATACCCATGAATGCAAAGCCTCCACAACTGAGTACCTGAGGGTTTGGATAGGTCTCTCTCTCCCGTCCTTCCCTGCAGGCAAGACCACTGTCACCACTGTCAAAGTCCAAGTCAAGTGAGTCTAAGTTAAGTCAAGCTTATCTTCCAATACCTAGAGACTGTGTCAAGCTTTTTAAAAGTATTATGCTCAAGTCTACCTGCTCTCAGCAGGGATTTATCTCCATTCTCAAGTCTTCTGTACAGTATACCTGCAGGTAGAAGTGATTCTCAAGCCTAAAAGTATTCCAAGCACCAAGCTTATTGCAAGTAAAGTTGCATCTGTTAAAGTACTTGCTGGGTGTGTGTCGGGTACATAAGGAGGACACATACCACTCTGTGAAAAGAGCTGAATAGGTACATCACCTGCCCTAGCTAATAACACCTGGCTGCCCTAGGTTACCACAGCAGTTACTTACAGTAACTCACATACAGTTTTGCCATATGGTTCTAAGTAAAGATCAGTGAATCTCTGTCAAAGTGAAAGGAGTCCCTGTTCTCCATGCAGAAACCATGTACTGAGCAGGTGGTATATGCTGTTTGCTTTCTGCTCTGAATATTTGTATGGTTGGGTGATAAGTACATCACTGCTTATTGTAGAGATGCAGGGACATCTGTCAAAATGGCAGGACTCCCTGCTCCTCATCTTACACCTTTTGGATTGGTCTAGGTTGGGGTTTTTTTCTGTGACCGTTATTCATCACAAGAACACAACACTGGGATGGGGCTGGCCACGGATAGGAATGGGGTGCAGTTGGGTGTTACATCACTTAGAGGCTGACCAGCCAGTGATATAGTAAGTACAGGATACAGTCTCTATTCCTGTACTAATTTGCCAAAGCGAATCACAAAAAAGTAAGAATTCAAACAAATCCAAAAATTTTTATAAAATTCATAACAAATTCAGTTTACTTCAAATCTTTATTCAGATGAGGCATCTCCAGCTTAGAGGTTTTAGGAAGTATACAGTATATTCACATTCACCATGCTGGGCGCTCTCAGTAGAGACATACTTGAACAACAGTCGCAGTAATAAAAGTGACAGCTTGCGTTTTAGTGTAGTGAAATATCTATTCTTGACCAATGAGCCATGGTAATACTCAATACATTAATGTATAATGAGACCCCAGAGCCAAGGGTTCATTGTGGCAGTCCCAGGCCATGACACACTGTGATGCTGCGTTTACACAAAACGATAATTGGCCCGATCGTACGATTAACGATGTCGGAGTAACGATTTTTTTCCATAACGATCAGCATTTAGACGGTACGATATATCGTATGGAAAATTCGTTTTGCGATCGTTTTGCGACCGCTTAAGCCTATCTCACACATGGCTTAAATCGGCGAACGACTGTTCACACGGAACGATCTGCGAATTTTTTGCGAACGATCAACGACGATTTGAGAACATGTTCAAAGATCAAAATGAACGATATCTCGCTCCTCGCTTGATCGTTCGCTGCGTTTACATGTACGATTATCGTTCGAATTCGATCGTTATCACGCAAATTCGCACGATAATCGTTACGTGTAAACGCAGCATAACACAGTCTCATCCACAGGACAGTCACATGATCTCACATACACCGATTATAGTCACATAGTGGGCTCCCCATGCTAGCCCCTGCTAACTACAGTAACATTATGTAAGGGGAAAACCTTCCTGCCACCATGGACTAGGCCCAGGCTTTCCTCACAAATACCTATGCTATTTATTTAACCCCCTTGATGTTATGGTCAGTGATGAGACCTGCTGTTAGAGACCACGCCTTTGGTGGTCCAGGGGGTCAAGCCGTTTCCCCTATAAGAGGACTGTGTAGAACCAATCTGTTGTCATGGCAACCCAAGGCCTTTTGTAGGCCTCTGTGGCTGCCATGACAGACTCTTACAGGCATAGGCAGGCTATACTAGTATATGTCAGTTCTACCATATGACAAAGGACCTAAAAACAAAAGAAAATCACGAATAATTTTTGGGTTTCAGAGTTTCACAGTCCATTTTAAAGTAAAGGGTTTCATTACAAACTACAATTGGTTTCTGAGAGAAGCCCTCATATTTCTCTGTAGATGGAAATAATTGCAGCTGTAAGTAGATGAGGAGGGAAAAACAAAGATTGTCTGGGTCATTAAGGGGTTAAGCTTAAGTTTTTTTGTAAGGAGTCAAGGGGATTTTTGCACAGTTCTTCGACACCCTCGACTAAGTAGGTGAAAAATCCCAAGAAGCGTCACTAATCCTCTCATTACACCTGATAATCAGTGCAGCGTCCTGATTGGTGGCTGCAGCTTGCGTCACACTGCGACTTTATTCGGTTTTATTAAGTAAACCGGTCACCCCCCCCAATATCATCCAAAAGTAATTAGGCTGAAATTAGATGAGAGAACAATTAAATGTAAACCATTGACACAGTAATTATAGATGGAGCACGTGTGTTACAGGCGTGAATGATGACAAGCACAGACTGCATGCAAAGTGAGATGTACAGGGTGTCATGGCAGCTGTGTACCCGTGTTATACCGGCGGCGATGGTGGCGGCGGATTCTGATGAATTTGATTCCTGAGTCGTTTAACTGCCATTTATTAGTGATAAAGCGTATACGGCTCAGCAATTAACTGCATGAATGGCTATCACGTAAGCTGCTAAACCATGCAAATGAAGCTGGTTAAAATCCTGCTGCTCTCAGGGGGGACTCAGGTCTGTTAAATGTTATCATGTAATTAACCTTTCTTCTGCTTTGTAAAATATTTGTGAAATTTTTCAAGACTGACAACGTGGGGGGAAAAAAGTAAAAACACCTCATTTTAAAATGCAAATATCACCGGAGAGAATGGATCAGCCTGGCCGGTGATATTCACACTGTGTTATAGGTGCAGGTATGAGGTGGTGACCCTCACAGACTGCACACAGTAAAATAAATCCATTGACGTATTTTTTATTCCGTACAATGGTGCTATGACTTTTGATAGCTGCAGTCACAGAGAAGCACCATCAAATTTGATGGTTAGAAGAACTTGATAGTTGCAAACAAAGTGGCACAGGGAGCTTAATGGTTGCATCTTCCACAAAGATAGTATCATGCCTAGGAGTTACTCACAGGATTGCAGCAGCTAGTTTTGTATTGGTACTTTATTTAGTCCCTGCCTGCTACTGGCAAAAGGAGTGGCTCAAGTAGCCTGCCGGTTACAGAACCGTCTTAGAGGAATAGTATGTTTGAGAAGTGCAAACACCACATGACACAGACAGCTTAAAGGGGTTAGCTGATTTCTTCTTGTAACATCACCGCTCTTGTCCTCAGTTTGTTTGAGATATTGCAGCTAAGTTCCATTGAAGTGAATAGTGCAGGGTCGAAGTCGAAGCACACACAGCACCCTTAGACATTGCCATTGGCCTATAAACATACATTGTCTTTTAGCCAGTAAGGAGAAGCTGTACAATAGGCCTTACTGTAATTCAGGACCTGTGGGACTTTAGGCCAGGCCTGGTCATCAGATAGCTGAAGTGCCTGCACCCCACAGCTGGGCACTGCAAACCATCAATGGAATTAATATGAACTAATATTAAACTGAAGTTTCATATTAAATCAGTGGGCGCTGATGGTGTACATCAGTTTATTCCCCTTTGGAGAATGAAAGTGTGAGAACCTAAAGACTAATCAGGATAAGGTCAGCGACCCCAAAACTAAGCACCAGCCTAAAGGCAGGGTGGTCCACTGCTCTGTCCATATGTATGTATGTACAGGTGCAGTGTCCCAGAAGAACCCATGTGCTACTGCCGTGTATTCATGTATGTAGGTCGGCACTGAATCTATGTATATTTCAGGGTAATCTGTGGATAAAGCTGTTTACTGTATTCTGGCCCCAAGATGGAACTATTTTCTTTATAGTGAGCCCAGGGTAAAGGATGTTAAATTGGTTAATTGCCTGTGTGACACTTGTAAGTGCGTGAGAGGAAGTTTTCCAGCACTGAGGTACCTCATGCTTCTATCCGCCAATAGCAATCAAGTCCCAGCCTTTACTTATTATAAGTCTGGAGAAAAGAGTCATGTGTTCAGATTTGTCTGAAGTGGAGAAGCACAGAACAGAGTTCCTGAGGCAGTCCCTTCCAGGGCCTGGCCTATGGCCAGAGCCTGAGCAGTTAAGAGACTGTAACCTGATTATTATTTCTTCTTCAAGATCCCGTAATCCAGGCTATGGTCTGCTAGTATACTAAAGAGTTAACTACCACAGGTGAGGGGACCACACCTCTTCACATTGTGGGGTATTATCACACTCAAGTATCTCAAGTCTAAACAGGGATTTGTAAAGCAGTTGGAGAAGTGCAACTAGCCTACGTACCCCACTGCCTCCTTTTTGGTCACCTCAACATAAGCTGAGGAGCTAGCTATGCCCATTCATAGAAACTTGGGGCCTGTACTGTTGAACTGTTGCACTGTGTATTTGGACAGGCCCCCTTTTCATCGAAGTCCCCTCACACTAAGTACAATCCCTTACTAAAGGACTCAAAGACTTTGTCTATCTCAAGAATTATCTGACAGTCTAAACTGCTAAAGCAGAACCCTCATAAAACTTCTTAAAGAGAATTCCCTCGCAAGACTACCTCTCTGGCGCAAAATGCAGTTGTAAACTGGGTCTTGAAAAATACACGGTGTCTTTACGGAAAACTGGCAAGTAAATGTTTCAACTCTGTTTCTCTTTTGCACCACTACACCACAGGGGAAACACTGGGAAGTCCTTTAATGGGTGCGTGCTGGTATCCAGGGAGAGCTATGACCACTCCAAGCCCCGCAACAAGTACCACAACAGTAAAGCAACATCAGCTCTTGCCAGTGGCGGTCGTACCACATGTGCAGCCAGTTCGGGCATTACTATTGTATGGAGAGCAAAGCAGGAGACAATATTACTATATGGGGGCACAGCAGGGGGCATTATTATTATATGGGGGTCACAGCAGGAGACATTATTACTATATGAGGGCACAGGAGACATTATTACTATATGGGGCACAGCAGGGGGCATTATTACTATATGGGGCACAGCAGGAGACATTATTACTATATGGAGAGCACAGCAGGAGACATTATTACTATATGGGGCACAGCAGGGGACATTATTACTATATGAGAGGGCACAGCATGGACCATTATTACTGCGTGGGGGCACAGCAGGGGACATTATTACTATATGGGGGGAACAGCAGGGGCATTATTATTATATGGGGGGCACAGCAGGAGGCATTTATTACTATATGGGGGCACATCAGAAGACATTATTACTATATGGGGGCACAGCAGGGGACATTATTTCTAGATGGGGCACAGTGGGCAGCATTATTATATGGATGACACAGCAGTGTACATTATTACTATATATGGGGGGTCACAGAAGGGGATAATAGGAGGAAGGGGGTGGAATAGAATAATAGAAACATAGGAAGAAACAGAACTCTGTGTGATAAAGTGTGTTGTAGTTTTTGTTATTATTTACCATCTATTTCTTCTCCCTGGCTGTCACTTGCTGGTTGTCACTCGCTTACTGTGTATGGTTATATTATAAATTTATAGGTCATTTTATAAGCTGGCATTGTACTTATCTAAGGACAATACATTCATTTATTTCTAGCCAGACTTTCTCTACATTTTGCATTAAGTAATATTAGATTTGTGCTCAGTGTTGTCATACACATCATACATCCCTGAGTGCAAGCAATAGTATGAGTTATTACTAGAGATGAGTAAATCTCAAGCACACTCAGATCCATGTGAACTCGAGCATGCGGCATTTAATTACTGGTGGCTGAAGAAGTTGGATGCAGCCCTGAGGCTGTGTGGAAAAGTTGGATGCAGCCATAGGCCATAGGCTGTATCCATGTTTTCTCCAACTCCCTAGGGCTGCATCCAACTTCTACAGCCACCGGTATTTAAATGCCGCATGCTCGGGTTCACACCGACCTGAGTGCGCTTGAGGTTCATTGACTCCACAGAACTCTAGTAGCTAAAGTGTAACTCTTGATAATTTTTTTTTTGCTACCTATAGTGTATTAGCCTATAGAGATATGCTTTATATGTCTATATAAGTGTATTCTGCATTTTACTATCACCGTGTTTATGTTTAAAAAAAACAAAAAAAACAAAAACATTTTAGCAAATGTTTTTTAGGATTATTCCTATTTGAGGTTTAAGGTTAAATTTGAAGTTTTTTTAGTTTTTGCATGTCCGTCACAGCACAGGGCCGTCGTCCATTTATTTCACTTTGTGTTTTGCATTGAGCAAGCAGAGATCTTGAACAAGGTGATAAATTAGAGCACAAAGTATATGAGAAAGTGGCAGAACTTTTCATCTTACAGTGATGAAAATAAATTTCCGCCCTCGAAATATCATCTTGTTTTATCAATATAAATCCAAACTTCTTTCTGATTAATGTCTGTACATAACTTTATAGCACAGAGTTTAAACTGACCAGGTCCTTTACAATTTTTGCCTTCTTAACAGAGGTGTGTCAGGTTGTGATCGAGTTGTCACTTTTAAGTAGGGATGGTCCGAACCGAGTTCGGTTCGGGTTCGTACGAAGCCGAACCCTCGGTAATGATTCCCGCTGTCTGCCCGCTCCGTGGAGCGGGCGGATCCAGAGGGAGGACCGCCTGGAAAACTTGGATACAGCCATAGCCATAGGCTGTATCCCAGTTTTCCAGGCGTTACTCCAGGTGTATCCGCCCGCTCCACGGAGCGGGCAGACAGCGGGAATCTGCTGCCGAGTGTTCGGGATCATACGAACCCAAACCTCGACAGGTTCGGACCATCCCTACTTTTAAGTCCTGGATAAGATTTATATCTCTCCAGGTCTAAGCACTGTTGGCATGCCATGACATGGTCCGGGTAACCACGGGTGTTATAGCTGCTACTGGACTGGTAGTTGTGGACAAGCGGCAACTTAATAAATTAAAGTGGCTGGAGTTGGTCTTTGTTTCCACCCTAGGGGTAGTTGGGGTGACCTTGATGGTGTGTGCAGGAGAAAGCCAACACACATAAACTGGATAGAGAAGGCGGTCCACCGTGACCTGTAGTGATTGCAAAAAAGAGAGGGAAAGTCTCTACATGGTGGCCAGGCTTGATTCCACATGAGCCTTGTAGGCCTTAATGACTAACTTATCGTGAGATTTCTAAAGTTCAGGGGCCCTGTAACCCTTTTGCACTGGGGCCCACCAGCTTTAACGTACATCTATGTCCAGTCAGATGCCTCCAGTGCTCTGTTGAGGAACATGACCGGCCAGATGGACCCAGATCTCTGAGGAGAAAGATGGCCCAGTCAGATGGATCCCGATCTCTGAAGAGCAACGTGACTTGGTCAGATGAATCAAGATCCTTTTGGAGAAACATAGCACTGTGTTGGATCCAGATCTCTGTGGAGAAACATAGCCCTGTCAGATGGATCCACTTCTCTGTAGAGACATATGGCCCAGTCAGATGGATTCAGATCATTTAGTAGAAACATGGCCTGGTCAGATGAATCCAGAACTCTATGGAGAAACATTGACCAGTCAGATAGATCCAGATTTCTTTGGGAAACATGGCCTGGTCAGATGGATTCAGATCCCTGTGGAGCAACATGGCCGGTCATATGGATCCAGATCCTTTTGGAGAAACATGGCCCAGTCTAATGGATGCAGACCTCTGTGGAGAAACATGGTCTGGTCAGATGGATCCAGATCTCTGTGGAAAAACATGGCTGGTCAGATGGATCCAGATCTCTGTGGAGAAACATTGCTTGGTCAGATGGATCCAAATCTCTGTGGAGAAACACAGCCAGTCAGATGGATCAGGATCTCTGTGAAGAAACATAGCCTGATGAGTGGGATCCTGATCTCTGTGAAGAAACATGGTTGTTCAGATGGATCCAGATCTCTATGGGAGGGAAAGATTTTGGCCCAGGCAGAATGAATCAATGACCCATTCCTCTCAAGTGTGAACAGGTCAAGCTTATGGAGGGAATGTAATGGTGGTTGTGAGTAGAGATGATTGAACAGGACCGATGTTCAGGTTCGTACAAACCCGAACCATCGGCATTTGACTCCTGTTGCCTTCCCGTTCCGTGGGGAAGGTGGAGACAACCCGAGTACCACCTGTTTTCCAGGCGGTACTCGGGCTGTCTCCACCTTCCCCACAGAACTGGAAGGCGGTGGGAGTTGTGAGTGTGTGGGGGGTTCTTCATACACCCTGGTTCCTCTGATACCTGTGAATGGACATTTGGGCAGCAGGGATTCTTTAAGTATTATATTTTTTCCAATCAAGTTAACAGATGATTACAGACTGAGGGCCTGTATGTTTCCCTGGGTCCCTGTAATGAGCCATCAATGGCATCAGCTTAAAAAATTCCTTAACATTTCTCCAAAATGGTTACATAATCTCTATGTAGGAAATCAATACTGGTGCTATTGATCGGCCGCCTTATGGCAGGAACAGCTGACACTTTTTACAATTTTATTGCAGGAGAAAAAGAAATAGCAGATAAGGTAATGATGAAGCTAACGTCCCGGGCAGAGAGCTTACACTATATACTCCAGTGAGAGGGCAGCCGGACTGCAGGGTATACAGGTCTCACATTATAATATATGTAACATAAGATTAGCTGCTTGGTCTTAAGGAGATGTCATTCAGAGAACTGAGGCTCATGTGTCCTTGAGGTTTGGGGGGTGGGGTGGAGGGGGTTGTATTCTGCAAGGGCAAATGAAAGATTATTCTTTGAATAGGCTATCAATTATTTTTTTCCTGGATAACCTCTTAAACCTACAAAGTGCTTGTTTGTCCAAGGGCAGTAGGGAGTGGCAATGACCCCAAAGCTTTACATGGCCTTAAAGCAGGGGTGGGGAACCTCCGGCCCGCAGGCCGCATCCGGCCCCTGAGACCTCCGGCCCGCGGCTCCCCTGTGATGCTCGCCGCTCTGCTGGGGAAGAAGCCGGCATACACCGCATCCTCCGGTGTCTGTGACAGCTGGCGGACACCGGAGGATGCTGTCTGTGCCGGCTTCTTCCCCAGCAGAGCGGCGCGTGTCTTTAGTCTCTTGCGGGCCGCGCGCGATGACGTCATTTCATCGCGCGCCGCCTGCAGGAGAAGACCGGCACAGAGGACCTGGGAGAGAAGAGGACCTGGACTGCGTGGGAGCGGAGGTAAGGTGAGTGGGATGTTTATTTTTTTATTTGGGGGTTAACTAGGCCACCAGGGACATGACTGATGGGGGGGACAACTAGGCTACCAGGGACATGACTGATGGGGGGGGACAACTAGGCTACCAGGGACATGCCTGATGGGGGGGGACAACTAGGCTACCAGGGACATGACTGATGGGGGGGACAACTAGGCTACCAGGGACATGACTGATGAGGGGGGACAACTAGGCTACCAGGGACATGACTGATGGGGGGGGACAACTAGGCTACCAGGGACATGCCTGATGGGGGGGACAACTAGGCTACCAGGGACATGACTGATGGGGGGGGGACAACTAGGCTACCAGGGACATGCCTGATGGGGGGGACAACTAGGCTACCAGGGACATGACTGATGGGGGGGACAACTAGGCTACCAGGGACATGACTGATGGGGGGGGACAACTAGGCTACCAGGGACATGACTGATGGGGGGGGACAACTAGGCTACCAGGGACATGACTGATGGGGGGGGGACAACTAGGCTACCAGGGACATGACTGATGGGGGGGGGACAACTAGGCTACCAGGGACATGACTGATGGGGGGGGACAACTAGGCTACCAGGGACATGACTGATGGGGGGACAACTAGGCTACCAGGGACATGCCTGATGGGGGGGGGGAATAACTAGGCTACCAGAGACATGACTGATGGGGGGGGGGGGAATAACTAGGCTACCAGGGACATGCCTGATGGGGGGGGGGAATAACTAGGCTACTAGAGACATGACTGATGGGGGGGGGGAATAACTAGGCTACCAGGGACATGCCTGATGGGGGGTGAATAACTAGGCTACCAGAGACATGACTGATGGGGGGGGGAATAACTAGGCTACCAGGGACATGCCTGATGGGGGGGGGGAATAACTAGGCTACCAGGGACATGCCTGATGGGGGGGGGGAATAACTAGGCTACCAGAGACATGACTGATGGGGGTGGGGGAATAACTAGGCTACCAGGGACATAACTGATGGGGGGGGGACAACTAGGCTACCAGGGACATGCCTGATGGGGGTTAACTAGGCTACCAGGGACATGCCTGATGGGGGGGGGGGATAACTAGGCTACCAGGGACATGCCTGATGGGGGGGGGGGACAACTAGGCCACCAGGGACATGACTGATGGGGGGGACAACTAGGCTACCAGGGACATGACTGATGGGGGGGACAACTAGGCTACCAGAGACATGACTGATGGGGGGGACAACTAGGCTACCAGAGACATGACTGATGGGGGGGGAATAACTAGGCTACCAGGGACATGACTGATGGGGGGGGAATAACTAGGCTACCAGGGACATGCCTGATGGGGGTTAACTAGGCTACCAGGGACATGCCTGATGGGGGGGGGGGAATAACTAGGCTACCAGGGACATGCCTGAGGGGGGGGGGGACAACTAGGCCACCAGGGACATGACTGATGGGGGGGGACAACTAGGCTACCAGGGACATGACTGATGGGGGGGACAACTAGGCTACCAGAGACATGACTGATGGGGGGGGGGAATAACTAGGCTACCAGGGACATGCCTGATGGGGGGGGGGACAACTAGGCCACCAGGGACATGACTGATGGGGGGGGACAACTAGGCTACCAGGGACATGACTGATGGGGGGGACAACTAGGCTACCAGAGACATGACTGATGGGGGGGACAACTAGGCTACCAGAGACATGACTGATGGGGGGGGAATAACTAGGCTACCAGGGACATGACTGATGGGGGGGGGAATAACTAGGCTACCAGGGACATGCCTGATGGGGATTAACTAGGCTACCAGGGACATGACTTGGGGGTTAACTAGACTACAAGGGGCATCACTGGGGGTTAACTACAATAGCAGGGGCACTAGGGGAACAATACTATGCCTTGTCCTGGGTGATGCAAACCCCCGCTACTAACTGCCGCACACGGTATGCGGCCCTCGAATGATTTTATTAATGCCCGACCGGCCCTCGACATGGAAAAGGTTCCCCACCCCTGCCTTAAAGGATTTTCCCTTAACCACTCCATAGACTCCACCCTAAGACCATGTACATACCTAGCCATGTGGGAGCTAATGGTGCTATGTCTGGTATACTGTTCCCAAAACATCCCTTTTTTTCATTTGCCTATTGCAGCCCTATTGTAATGCTGCTGGACACTACTCACCAGCAGTTGCTCTGTCCTATCAGCTCCTCTGCTGGGCTACATGCTCCTGGGGTGGCTTGTGTCTTCCAGCGTCTTCCTTCTACTTCTGCTGCAATGATACCGCTGGCCACTAGGGCTGTATATTTATTGAGGCAGCTTGTCTCCACTAGCTACTGTTGTCTGCAAATCAAGAGCTGCCTCCACTTATTTAAACTAGCTACACCTGCCCCTCCCTGCCTGAGCGTTGTTTGAGTCTAGCCTTCCAACAATGCTATGATTGCAACAATGGTATCTGTCTGCTGTTCTGCTGCATTCTCATGTATCCTGACTAGAGATGAGCGAACCTCGAGCATGCTCGAGTCGATGGGAACCCAAACGTTCGGCATTTGATTAGCGGTGGCTGCTGAACTTGGATAAAGCCCTAAGGCTATGTGGAAATCATGGATATAGTCATTGGTTGTATCCATGTTTTCCAGACAACCTTAGAGCTTTATCCAAGTTCTGCAGCCCCCGCTAATCAAATACCGAACATTCGGGTTCGGATCGACTCGAACCCGAACCCGGATCGCTCATCTCTAATCCTGACCCTTCGACTGTCTGGATACGATACAGTGTCTTCCCTGGTACTGCACTGACTCTCCTGCTGACGACCCGGCTTGCCTGTTCCCCAATTCCTTGCACTGACTCTGGTTCTTGGAAGCTAGCTGCTGCTCATGCTGGAGGACAAAGGGTGAAGACATAGAGGGCACTTACACTCCATTTCCTGGAGTAGCACAGCAGTTTTGCGCACATGAGGAATTACACTATTTCTGGCCATTATATCATATTTTATCTCAGCTTCCCCTCTGCAGGTTTCACAATTGTCTATGACCTGGCAAGTAAAGACTAGCTGCTATGATGTCTCTGAACACAAAAAAGGTGATTCTGCTCCATTTCAAATCTATAACACACTCTCAGAAGGGTTAGCAGCATGGAGAACATTTTAGAGCAGAAATGAGCAGTGTAAACTGCTAATGGGCTGAGATACCGTAGAACACTTGGGAGACCTATTAGCAGCATCTTTGCCTCAGTTGGCAGCACCCCCCTCTTCTCTATAGACCTCTATGGGCAGCATGTAACCTGATGAGGAGGGGTTGATAAATCAAGAAAGATGTGTTGCTGTTTCTTTTTTTCTAATAAGATACGCTACACAGTTTGCTATATTCACATGTACTAAGCTGACTAGAAAACATATTTGTCCAGAATTTCGGAATACGGAAAGTATAAAATGAGCACTGTCTCTTTAATATAACGCGCTTGATCCCAATTTGCATCTGGCACATTAGCCCTGGAATTACCGCAGGAGACACCATAACTTTTGTCTGAAGCTTCCAAACTAATTTTATCCGTTAAACAGAGCGGTCATTTAGATTTAATTGAAAGAGAATAATATTAGATATGTTAATGAGACTTTGTAGGCTTATAATTAATTGCTGTAATTAAAAGCAAAGATCTTGCCTATTGCCAAGTATCATTTATTTACTTTTTTTTTTTTTAAATAAAATACATAGATATCATGTGATGGATAACTGTATACACTGAGTAAGAGCCCATAAATCAAAAACTTCCAAAAACTTGACAAAACTGCCAGAGTAGCTCTATCGTCAGGTCGAAAGTCACGTCAGGCATTTCACCCCGAGGCTACGTTCACACACCGTCAAAACAGTGGCCGTTTTTATTGCATGGACGTCATTTAACAACAAATAAGGGCCTTTAAAAAAAAAAATGACAGATGTTATAATACGAATAACGGCCAATATTTGCTGTTAAATATAGGGGGTTCAAAAAAACGGCCGCCATTTTGACGGTGTGTGAACATAGCCTCAGACTGGTTTTAGGTGGCCGTGATGTAATATTTTATTACATTGGTTTTGTAGTTCTACTGAAGAAAATGTAGATCATTATAGGAGCCTATGTTGATCCCAGGTGCTTTTTAGATCCATTGGACATTGGACTATGTGTAGTGTGTTTAATGTTTCTAACTAACCTCTTTGTCAATAGATCAGCTGCTCTCCTTCCTTTTCTCCCTTACTTTTTTGTCGACTTGCCCTCCAAGAGGGCAGAGCAGCTAGTGCTGACATGACCTTGCATCTTTGGTCCTGCTCTCCTAGTTTTAACCGATAGCAGGTTTCTGGTTTATTCTTTTGGCTGGTGATTGGTGTCTTGGCATAACACACGGGTTTTACATGCACTGACGACCACGACTGCCCATGCCCAAGTGAGTGTGGGGGCCATTTCGGGACTGTAGGGACAAAGTTGGTGGCTTCCACTTACGGCTGATTGTCCAGGTCGGTAGGAACTGTGGGCTGTATTTAGTTCCTAGCTCGCCTCAGATGTGACACCTACCATATTAGGGAGACCTAAAATAGGCTAAAAACAATAACATCTTCTATGGAAACGTATTATTACGTGTGGAGTGGGCATGCTCGGTTGAGCAAAGTGCTTGATCGAGTATCAGGGTGCTCATTTGAGCTTGAAGCTCTTGGTGCTCAAGTAAAGGTGGCCATAAAACGTTAATAACTGACGGCCTTAGTTACGTGTCCCGCCCGACACAGAAACCTGTTACATTATTTTGTTCTAATTTTTGTATATTTCGACCCTTGAAGGGATGTTCAAAGGAAATATAAAAAAATTAGAATGAAAAAATGTAGTAGGATGCCGAGCATGGGGCATCTGGTTAAATGTTCGAATCTCCTATTGATTTGAATGGGAATTCTTACTGGAGTCGGGTACTGTCAAAACTCAACACTATATTAGATGGGAATGTCCTAAATAAAAGTGGAGTTCCCAGGTTCTGGATGAAATTGTCCATGGTTCCAGTTGGCATGGGACCATTATGTCATCATGGGAGCTGTCTTCGAAGCGAGAGTTCATCTCAAAACATCTCACTGAGATCAAGGACAGGACAACCTCTGTTGGAGTCCAAGATGGAGGATTTTAGTATGTCCAGCATGATCCCTATGAGATGGACAATATTTTGCATACAATCTTCTCATTACTCGTCCTAGCCCTCACTGACACTAGTCAAAGTTATCGGTGGGAGTCTGTGGCCTATAAAGAATCTCTATAGTATTGGGGAATAAAGGTTCTTATTTTTTCACTACAAGGTTGAGTGCTGTCTTGGAGAGATTCTTTGGCTTCTGTCCACACCTCAGATTGGGCCAGATGAGGTGTGTTGGGCTTGAAACCCCAGACTGGAACCCCACCAGTCACCATGACCTATTGTCTTTAGACTCTTCAGCAGAGATGATCGAACAGTGCTGATGTTCAGGTTCGTACAAACTCGAACCATCAGTATTTTATTCCCGCAGTCTTCCCGTTCCGTGGGGAAGGTGGAGACAGCCCGAGTCCCGCCTAGAAAACAGGAATACACTCTATGGCCCAGGCTGTATTCCTGTTTTCCAGGCGGGACTCGGGCTGTCTCCACCTTCCCCATGGAACGGGAAGACTGCGAGAGTCAAATACTGATGGTTCGAGTTGGTACGAACCTGAACATCAGCGCTGTTCGATCATCTCTACTCTTCAGATCCACGTGAGTTCCTCGGCAGAGGCCCAGTACACAGGCCTAATGATGGCGGCATTTTTGGCACCATGATATATCGAGTATGTGAACCTGGTCTGCCAGACACGTTATCCAATTGTCCTGAAGATTATGTCGGGAGGATAGAGAAGGATGATCTAAAATGGGAATGAATGATAGATTAAACTCCGGAGTGATTTTCACTTGAAGGCAGTGACTTCAGGTATCACTCATAGTAATAATCAGTATAACTCACAGTAATGACGGCCAGTTCACAGATGTTAAGATGAAGAGGCATTAACAATATTTATAAGCATTACATGTAGCTTTTGGCCCAGGCCGCGATAGAAAATGTGCGAAATATGAGGATAGAATAGAAAAGAAGACAAGATTTCAGGAAGAGACTGTTTTATGTAATTGATAATTCAGTGCTTCAGTTTTGAAGGGTATTTCCCCATCTTTCAGGAGGGCCACAGGAAAAACATGGCTGCCTTTTTCCAAAAACATCAATTAAAAAAATGTTGATACGTCTTCAGTCAGGATCTGGGCACTAATTAAAACTAACTTATATTTAAGTTTTTATTCCTTTGCTTTTTAAAACAAAAAACATCAAAGTGTAAAAAGTGTAAAAAAAAATATGTCTCATTTTATTCTGTGGGATTTAAGGAGCCCTTTGTGATATAGGGACAATGCTATAGTTTGGCTTGGTTGAGGTGTATCTTTTTTTTTTGTTTGTTTCTACTCATTTTAGCATTGTATTAGAATGTATTCATGTATTTATTTACGTGTTTTGCTAGAGAGAAGTTTGTAATTTGCAAGTGTTTTTTTTTCCGTAACTGGATTATCACATCATATAGAAATGAGAAATAGTGCTTTGTCTTTCTTTGTTCTCTAGATAGTTGCACAAGTCCACCTATAAGTCATCCTTGTAACACTCGCTGTGCTACTCTACTGGTTTGGTTTTGGGCCACACCATGGAGCGGAGTCTAGGTGCCCTCTAGGTCTTCACCCTTTATCCCATACCAGGATGCAGAAGCTGGACTTCTGTGGCTAGAGGACACCGGGTCACTCCACAAGTGTGGTCCTGGGTAGAGTTGATCGTACCTTGGGAAATACTAGGTTCAATCGAACTCGAACATTCCCGAACCTTCCGCATTTAATTGCTCATGCCTTCCCAGTCCGTTGGGGAGGAGCAGACTGCCCGGGTACTACCTGGAATTTCGGGATTCAGCCTATTACCTAGGAATTCCAGGTGGTCCCCGGGCACTCTCCTCCTTCCCCACAGACCAGGAAGGCATCAGCAATCAAAAGCGGAAGTTTCAAGAATGTTGGAGTTCGATTGAACCTAGCATTTCCCGAGGTTTGATCAACTCTAGTCCTGTGGTGAGCAGCAGCTGGTTCCCAGGAACCAGAGTCAGTGCAAGGCATCGGGAAAAGTATATGTGGTCATCAAGTCGGGTCATCAGCAGAAGAGTCAGTGCAGCAGCAGAGATCAGACGGGCAGGTGAAGGGTCAGTACAGGCAGCTTCAAAGGCAGGTCAGGCAATCTGAGTCGGCACCAAGAGAGGCAGGCAGTACAGATGATGGTCAGGCAAAAAGCGCAGAAGAACAGGCAAAGGTCAGGATACATGAAAATACAGCAGAACAGCAGATACTGTCACTTGGAATGCTAGAATGCACTAACTCTCAGGCAGGGAGGAGACGGTAGACTTTAAATAGGTTCAGGTGGCTCTAGATTGGCAGACGGCAGTAGCAGGTGGAGACAAGCGGAGTAGTGGCCAGATGTTTCATTGCAGCAGAAGGAGAAGAAAGATGCTGGAAGACACGTGCAGCCCCAGGACGAGCATGGAGCACAGCAGAGGAACGCACAGGATGGCACCGCCCAGCAGCAATACAATGCTATGACAATTCCAAGGGAAAAAAAGAATTATATGATACCAGTATACCGTCCAAATACATTTTAAAGGTGGCCAAATGGAAATACCAAAAGCAAAAATGTAATACAACACAGCCCCATAACCTTACATGTGAGACACAATAGAGCTGAACACAAGTGGTTAAAAAATGAGAAATAAAAAAGACAATTCTCAATAAAGGAACTGCTGAAAAATGTCAAGTTGTTGCCAGGCTGGTGGAGACTGAAGATTAGTGGGGATTAAGCAAAAGAGTAAGATGCTACTAATGCTGAATACTGATAATGTTCAAGACTGGAAGCTGGAATCACGACGGCTACAGGGAAGAGGGGTGAGAATATTCCAGCATCTTCCTAATCATTGGGATAATTCCCAGGACAGTGTAGCACCCAAGCCTTCTGACAACCAGAGGTGCGGTAGACATAGAGGCCAATGCTGGAGGTTACGAGCCGCTCTTGTGTTATATCAAATAATCCTCTTTACTCTACAAGGTGAACAATATGGTAGAGAGCGTCCTACAGGATGTGTGGAATTGGATTTTATACAGCAACCTTGATGTTCTTTCCCATAGCAGACAGCCCAGCTTCAAATATTTAGAGTACCCCTCCTAATAAAAATGTTTTATTTTATTAAAGTGAATTCATGTTTAGAGTGCCATAGGAAATGACAGTCTTAAAGGGGTTTTCCGACAGTTATCCCCTATCAACAGGATAGAGGATAACTAGCTAATCGCAAGGGGTCTGACCACTGGGGCTCCCCACAGGAAAAAGGGAACCCCAAGTCTGTTGTTGGAATGGAGTGATGGTGTATCCTGGCTCCCATGAAGAATGAATGGCATGCGTTAAGCGCTGTCCCGGTATACTGGGGTCCCCGTTCTTGATATCACAACGGACCCCAGCAGTTGGACCCCAACAATCAACTAGTTATTCCTATTCTGTTCATTGGTCTGATCTAGCTGCTTGGCAGGCTACAGTAATGGTATAGACTATGGCTCCTCCAGGGCACTACCCTAGTGCAGGTGTCAAAAGTGATAGAAGGGGTTCCCTGATATGGTGCAAGTATACAGATTAAAGGTTGAGTTTGAATAGACAGCTTTCTTTACTTGGTTCCACTTGGCAGTTTCTGGCAATGAGGCAACTAACTCTAATTCTTTGGAAAAAGATTGCCATAATAGAGGCCACCATCAGCACTTTAGTGAAAGATAGGGGGTCTCTGTACTGCTTCAACAGTGGGCAGGATGACCTGGGCAATTCTCAATACTCCATAGGTGCTTGAGCTCCATGTGTACCTAGCAGTCTTGAAGCCTACTCTAGGAAACTATTCTCCATCTTATTCTTCTTAGGCTTATTCTCCCCTATGCTACACTGCACTCTGTACCAGTGCTTCTCAAACTTCTTCTACTGGAGCCTCACCCAAAAGACCAAGGCAATGCCTGGGCCTCACCAGACTGACCAAGAGGGTGCCTGGGCCTCATTATCTGTGGTGAAAGTCCATTTAAAAGCTAAAGATAATGCTAGGGCTACCTTTCACCTGTCTCCCAAGCTCTATATACTAATAAATTAAGCACAAAATAAATTACTAATGTTGTTGAAATGGAGATTTCTGCAAACAGCAAAAGGACAGTGCAGATTATAGTTACCTTGTGAAAACTGGCTCCTCAGCTGGGCCTCACCAACAACTAGGGGGCGCCTCACTGGTAAGGCCCGCCTCACAGTTTGAGAAGCACTGCTCTATACCATGGCTAACAGGATTTCGTCTCTCCGGGTTGACATAGGAAAGACCCCCCCCCTTCTATGATCTAATATAGACTAGTGTACAGTATGTGTATAACTCTTATGATCAAAGTCTTCTCACAATTTAACCATTAGGTGGCAGTAGCTCCAGAGTTCATAAAGACATTGTCAGTGTATGAATGGTGCAAATATTAGGTCTATTGTAGAAGTACAGCTATGGTAAAATGAATGTCACAGATTTATATAACAGGGATAGGGAATCTTCAGCTTTAGCGTTGGCTGTCCAGGCATGATAAAAATTGTAGTTTTGTAACAGCTGGAGGGGCATAGATTCCCTTCCCTGTCAGATATATTCCACAACCAATAAGCATAGATACTGTATAACTATAAGGAGTGTGTGGTAAGGTATTGGTTGTTGTTACTACTTGGCCAATGATGGTGATTGTCGTGACGCCAGTGCTAGTCCAGCACACAGGTGTGATGTTGGTAACTGCTTTTAGTGTGGCCAGTCTGTACCGTTCCCTAAATGGTTGGTAACCTGCCGGGTTGTGATGGGTCTTTTGGGCTCTTGTCACGGTAGTCCTGAGTGGCCCACCCGGACAATCAGTACCGCCACCCACAAAAGGGGAAAAATTACCCAAGGTGTGTGGCGAAGGTGTATAGGTGCTGGTGCGGATGAAAAGATGACGGAGTCCCAGTAATAAAAAAGTATAACAGCTTTACTGTGCAGTCTCTGGATAATATAAAACACTTTGGCAGCAAATAGATAATCTTTGTACAGACTTGAGTGCTAAGCTTGGTTTGTGCTGCGGAGATACTGGGAAGTGTTGAATACAGTAGAGGTAGTTGTAGCGGTGCTGGTAGAGTTGAGAGTAGAGTGGAACAGGGTAGAGGAGAAGGATTTTGTCAAGGGAGTCCCAACCCAATGTAGTACTGTGCTCTGCCGGAACTTTAGAGAAATACTTGAGAGTGAGTGATACTTGTAAACGTGTTTAGACAGATGTCTGACCACCTTCTGAGGTACTCGTCCTACTATGGTGATACAAGCTCAGGTCGTGGTTACCTGGGTGAAGCTAAGTGTCCAAAACGTCTCGGGGTTACTTGCACTGCGACATAGGATACGTAGACCCTCTGGTATCTTTGTCCTATCCAGGTTAGTTCCTCTGTGTATCAGGATACTGCCCTGCACTTTGTAGAGTGGTTCTCAGCGTGGGCTAGGGTTATCCCTGACTTCTCTCCCTCTTGTAGTGTCTAGCACTGCATAGTGGAAACAGTGGATACAGTGGAGTAATGGAGTGTCTCTGATTGCTTCATACACGTGTGTCTCACCACCTTACTAACACACTGTCTAGACTAGAAGACGAGAATCAGAGTAAGACTGTTGCTACACTTCCTCCCATCAAGAGCTTATATAAAACACTGAAATCTTGTGGCGAAACTATAGAAGGCTACCTTCATCACCACTTAACCTAGAGAAGAAGCTTTGCGACACAAAACACCCGTGGTGGGACATCAGAGGTGCAGAAGTCCTATTCACCCCTATACAGTAGAATAAATGGCACCTGGCCCCATACACATTTTCCATTAGGGCCCTGGGCTCCTAAGTTATACCTCTATATTACAACACCAGAAGCCAGACTTTATTCAGTTCTGCTGACTTGGACCTAGATCTCCATAAAGTTCTGTCCAGTAAGACTAAGGTGGGTCCCGGGGAATCAGCTACAATACAGACCTGTATAAAGTTTTGTATTTTTTTTTAACTGTTTCAACAGGTTTAGGCTGTCCTATCTAAGGCTACCGTAAACTAGTGACAGAGAAGCTGAACAGAATGATGTATCACTTACATAGTTCTGTGCAGCTGATCCAGAGATATCCTCCAGAATAACATGGACAATAAGTAGTCCTCAACAATATGTGCATGAGCCCAGTAGTCCTGGATATTCATGAGAAGCAGAAAACTCCACCCACCAGCTGCTGATTGGCAGTTATCTATCCATGTTGTGTATAAGCAGTGAGCTGTAAATCAGCAGCTGGAGGGCGGAGTGAGGGGTGTGGCAAGAATCCTCTTCTCCTGCATATTAGGAGAATGGCTGAACAGAATGATGTAAGTAACACACTGATCTGCTCAGCATTTCTGTCACTAGTTTATGCTGCCCTCATTTAAGGCGGAATAAACTTAGTCACAGATTCCCTTTAAACTGGAGGCCAACATTTATGGCCATGCGTAGTATCAGCCTGCCACTATAGCGGCAATGTAGCATTCCGATGAATGGTCCACCATGGAATCCATACAGCAGAGCAGAAGTCACTCTTCGAAGCTTCTTTTTTTGACAAAGACATCAGACAGCGCATAGAGAGTCTAGCATTGTTTTTCAGGAAATGTAGATCAGCTCGGATCCCGGGAATATATAATGATCAGCAATGCAGCATGACTCCACCACAATATTCGGAGAGAGGGACGGCAGATGTATATTCTTTCGGGGTTTTTTTTTTCTATGTCTTGCTTTCGGTAAAGCATAAGCCATTAAGCAGTAATAAAACTTGATCTAAAATAAATGTGGCAATATGTGCGAGTAAACATCGCCTTCTCACAGTACTGTAAAATATATTAAAAAGGAGTCACATTAGATGAGAGGGTGGCATCCATCAGTAGCCGCATTACAATGACTTTCTTTGTCAATGGTGTGCTGCGGAAATATAATATTGTTCACTTAGGTTGTAATAAAGTTAGTGCACTGTTCCAGCAGATGCAATCGTTTGTTTTATTCCCTTATTACTTTTTTCGGCACTGACTGTACCTTGCACAAAGTTTAAATTTTTTTTTTTTTTACTTTTGCTGTGGATAGTTTGTTATAGAGACTGGAGAGTCGGTGTGACCTGTAACTGAAGCAATAAGACTCGATCAATAAACCTAGTCTAATTTTCCCCGGTCACAACACTTACCTTATAATTAACAAAGACAGTCGCCCAATTGATTTCTGTTCTCACGCAGCAAATCTAATTAGTCACCATTTACTTAATAGGTGAAACCAGGCTGAGTACAAGTTATAGCTATATGGAGGAAGCCTCTACTGCGCCCTATGTTTTGTTGTGGCTGTACTAAGTACTACACCTTATTCAGATGACTTAAAGGGGTACTGCAGCAAATATTTATTCATTTTCAAATGGACTGGTGTCAGAAAGTTATATAGATTTGTAATGTACTTCTATTAAAAAATCTCAAGTCTTCCAGTACTTATCAGATGCTGTATGTCCTGCAGGAAGTAGTGTATTCTTTCCAGTCTGACACAGTGCTCTCTGCTGCCACCTCTGTCCATGTCAGGAACTGTCCAGAGCAGTAGCAAATCCACATAGAAAACTTCTCCTGCTCTGGACAGTTCCTGAAATGGACAGAGGTGGCAGCATAGAGCACTGTGTCAGACTGGACAGAATACACTATTTCATGCAGAGCATACAGCAGCTGATAAGTACTGGAAGACTTGATATTTTTTTATAGAAGTAAACTACAAATCTACAGTATATAACTTTCTGAAACAAGTTAATGTGAAAGAATTTTCTTTTTTGCTGGAGTACCCCTTTAGAGGAAACTTGTCATCAGGCTGCTTAAACCAGAGTCATCAGATTAGTTCATAGTAGCTCCTGTTGCTAGATTATTTCTTGTAATCCCCTTTCACACAACTGTTAATTCACTTACATACCCATATATACCTATACGTGTTGCGGTTCTGTGTTGAGACTGGGATCTGGCCAGCCATAATATGGCCCCACCATGGCACAGATCCTCTATTCTGAATTAAGGGGTCTTTGCTATTGCGACTAGGTTGTAGACAGCTGCAGGTGCACATTCGTAGTCCTCTTCATTGCTGTGAATCCAAGGCTACCAGTGGGACTATGGATGGGAGAACCTGGCCTAGCAGGGGGAGATTTGTTCGTCATGGCTGGTGGATCAGGGAGAAGAAGCCTGCGACTTGCTCAGTAACTTTTAGTTTGGACTGCATAAAATTGATGACAGATGGCCATATGCCAGGGGTACTTAACAACTTTTAGTGAAGGTCCACTTTTCGGGGTCTATTGTCAGGTGACTGTCCAAGCTAAACATCATTAGTAAACGTGTTGCACTCCCCCAGTAGTATATAGTCCCCCTGTTGCTCCCTCAGTAGTATATAGAACCCTGTGTGCTCCCCCAGTGTGCTCCCCCAGTAGTATATAGCCCCCCTGTTGCTCCCTCAGTAGTATATAGAACCCTGTGTGCTCCCCCAGTAGTAAACAGCCCCCAGTGTGCTCCCCCAGTAGTATATAGCCCCCCTGTGCGATTCCCCAGTAGTATATAGTCCCCCTGCGTGCTCCCCCAGTAGTATATAGCCCCCCCTGTGCACTCCCCAGTAGTATATAGCCACCCTGTGTGCTCCCCCAGTAGCATATAGATTCCTGTAAGCTCCCCCAGCAGTATAAAGCCCCCTGTGCACTCCCCTGTAGTATATAAACCCCTGCTTTGTGCTCCCCAGTAGTATATAGACCCCCTGTGTGCTCCCCCCTCCCATATAGCCCCCTGTGCGCTCCCCCAGTAGTATATAGATCCCCGCTTTGTGTTCCCCAGTAGTACATAGACCCCTGCTTTGTGTTCCCCAGTAGTATAAAGCCCCCCTGTGCGCTCCTCCAGTAGTATATAGTCCTCCTGTGCTCCCCCAGTAGTATATAGCACCCTTGCTGTGTGCTCCCCCATTGCTCCCCCTCCCATGGATCCCTCTCTGTCAGTTCTGCTCCTACATGGTAACTATGAGCACTCGTTACGAGCGCTCATAGTTACTGTGCAGAGGGGAGCAGCACAGCTCAGTATACAGGTATACTGATCTGCAGCAGGGATCTGGACATCTGGCCTCCGCTGTCCACCGGTTGAGGACACCTGCCATTTACCTTCAGTAGCTTCCCTGGTCCCGATCCCTCTCTCCCTCTCTCTGATGAGTTCGGAGGCAGTCATACAATTGTCTCACTCTGTAGAAATCTGCAGCTTTGGACAACTTTCCTGTAATATAACTGGAGGCTGTGGATATATAGGTAGATCGTCTTCTTCTATTGCTGACTGATTCTGGTGAATTACCATATTATTAGGAGCAAATCTAGGTTAATGGAGGACCCTGGGCAAAAATATTGGTTTTGGAGCCATTGTACTGTAGGGATGAGAAGATTTCACTGCGGCTGTGGTGGTGGGGATGTGGGAGAGGTGAGTATAGCTTATTTGTTGTCTTCACAGCATATACAAAAGGGTTGCAGCCCAGAAACATTTCTTTGGGTTTTTTTTATTAGTGCTGTCATATTGATGACCTGGTTTTACAATAACAGCAGTAGGAAGGATAGCGGCACTCATCAAGGTAAATTATGGTTGTTTATTCAGTGCAAAAACATCATAGGGTACAGCCGTATAGCTGGTGAAGGCAATATGCCGAATAGCATCCTCCTGTACCCTATGATGTTTTTGCACTGAATAAACAAGTATAATTTACTTTGGTGAGTGCCGGGATCCTTCCTACTGCTATACTTAGGACGCTGCCCTTCCACACCACCACTTCTACAGAGTGCCGTCTCCACCATTATACATGATTTTACCAATATTTGATCACTGGTGATATGCCTCTCCAGGAAGGCCAACATCTCCTTACTAGTTTAGCCATGTACAGCTCCATACACACAGTGGTGGCCATGCCTGGTACTGCAGTTTCATTCTGTTCATTTAAGCTGCAGTACCGAGCACAGCCACAACTTCATGTATGGCACTGTACCTTGGTGCCCCCTTTATCCTGAAGAAACATAATTAATATTCGTCTTAGTTCATCTGAATCATCCCTTTACAGCAGCGGCGTTGCTCTGATTTTAGCTCATCCCCCACCAATATAACCGCTAATAAAAAATAAACTCTAAATTTATTAGCCGAGTCTGAATACCGTGCAACAAAATATCGCCTTCTAATCCTAAACAATGTTCCTCCGGCCGCAATATGCTGATAAATGGATTCCCAGTTAAACATATTAATGGAACATGGCCGGAGTTAAACGGCCGGATGTATTTCACGCTTTTCTGAGAATAAAGAGTAAGGGCCACCTTAAAGTCCGGTCCGGAGGAGAGCAGGGGGGAGGCCCGGATGATGAATACCTCGGCACTTTTGCATCCATAGAACATTCCGGGTGCATGATTTCTGCAGAGTGAAAAATAAGTTCCTGTCATATCAGAGAACAAAAAAAAGGGACTGATTCATCAGCCAATAAAAAGCCAAAGCCGGCGTGAAGGTACAATGTTTAATGCAGCCATCTGGGGAAGTAAGTCAGGCCTGCTCCACTGCATACATAACACTGGGGATGCTTTATTGCCTATGCTTCCCTATAATAGCCTGAAAAAAGATACTACCTGCAATACAGCCGTCCTGGAGAGAGTATATACTGATCACCGGGGTCCGGCCTAGTCTGCTAGAGGGTAATTATTAGGGGCTTTGATGCCATTTCGAAATTTAGGCATAAAGGTCCAGAGTTATGGGGCGAATTTTACCCTAATAGACTCTCATAAGGATACATGGGAATGTGCGGACACTATAATCTCAATAAAGAATTGTCAGAGAAGACAATGGAGGGTTAAAGGGGTACTCCTGTGATTTATTTATTTTTTTTTCAAATCAACTAGTGTCAGAAAGTGCCAGAGATTTGTAGTTTACTTCTGTTAAAAATTCTCCAGTCTTCCAGTACTTATCAGCTGCTGTATGCCCTGCAGGGAGTGGTGTATTCTTTTCAGTCTGACACAGTGCTCTCTGCTGCCACCTCTGTCCGTGTCAGGAACTGTCCAGAGCAGGAGAGATTTTGTATGGCGATTTGCTACTGCTCTGGACAAAGGTGGCAGCAGAGAGCACTGTGTCAGACTGGAGAGAATTCATCACTTCCTGCAGGATATACAGCAGCTGATAAGTACTGGAAGACTGGAGATTTGTAATAGAAGCAAATTACAAATCTCTGACACTTTCTGGCACCAGTTGATTTAAAAGATTTTATTTATTTATTTTGCTGGAATACCCCTCAAATACTCTAATAGAGATCCTAATTTCAATAACCATTGCCATATGCAGGAGAAATATTTGCCTGCCGGTGAAGCACGTGAACCCCCCACTACATAATCATGGTGTACAAACAGCAACGTTTCGACCTACATGGACCTGAGACG
Source organism: Dendropsophus ebraccatus (assembly GCF_027789765.1). NCBI lineage: Eukaryota > Metazoa > Chordata > Amphibia > Anura > Hylidae > Dendropsophus > Dendropsophus ebraccatus. The sequence goes on along the minus strand of NC_091455.1, from coordinate 23,294,078 downwards.
TGACGTCTCAAGTACGCTCAGCCAGTCAGTGACAGAGGCGGGATCCGTTTCAAGTCCGCTCAGATCCCGTCTCTGTCACTGACTGGTTGAGTGGACTTGAGACATCGAGCCCGTGTCAGACACCAGGAAGCGGCCGGGAACCGGGGACCAGAGCGCCGCGATACGGGACCCGCCGCTGGATCCGGGGAGGTGAGTGGGCGTCTTTTCTCTCAGCCACCTCCTCCCCGGCCAGATCCAAATATAGCGCCCCCACTGGAGTACCCCTTTAAAGCTAGGCTCCATTTGCACACAGCAGTGCCTGTGCGGGTGTTCTGTGGTATGTTCTATTGTTTCTATACTTCCTGGTCGAGCAGTTGCTCAGTACTACAATTACCAAAATTCATCACTTCCCCAGTCCCCTGTCCAAGGCTGTTGCATAACATTTCAGTACACAGCAGACTATGGTTCTGCAGTCAGTCAATCTACAGCACCTGCTGCATTCATTCCCTGGCAGCTCCTCTGGCTAAGGCATTGTTCAACACAATGTAGCATGCTGTAAACTCACTTTTCCCTTTATACAGTATATAGCAATGTTCAAGCAGCACCCCTCCAAAGCATGTAGCTGAATGCCAGCAGATAATATCCCAACCAAGGATGTCAGTCAATAATAATAAATAAAAAAAAAAAAACACTACAAAGTTTTCAGTGGGAAAAAAACATACAATTTATTCCATCAAACAAAAGAAAAGCAAGTAAGGCATACAAAAAAAGGCGCAACATTTCAACAACCTCTCGTCGTCATTTTCAAGTTTGTCAGTAAAGTAATTATATAGGTGAAAGCCATATGTGCTGCAAAATCATTGGACTGAACAGAATAGTTCATTACATACAGCTGTGTTCACACAACATCACATCACTTCAATAGATACATCATAAGTTATTACTATAAAGAAGAATCCTAACTCACAATCTAACAGATAAAAGACAAAGTAGTTGAAGAAATATATATACAGTGGTACCTTGGTTTAAGAGTAAATTGGATTGAGAGAGTTTTGCAAGAAGAGCTCACAGTTTTTCCGAATTGTAACTTGGTTTAAGAGCATTGCTTTGGCTTAAGAGCTCCTTGTACTGGGTGGGAGGGGGAGTGGAGGAGGGGGATGGCCTGCATAGCGGGGTCTACAGCCCTGTACTCTGACCCAGGAAGTCTCCCTCACCTTCCAAAACATAGCAGATCCACTTCAGGCTGGGGCTTGCATCAGGGGACAGGACTGTGGAGGTAATCTCTCCATAGCTGTAGCCCTTCTCTCCCCGGACAGAGAGTCCTGCATTTATGTGCCCACATCTGCCCTGCTCATTCCTTCCTGCTCCCTGCAGTCTCTGTTAGCCCTTGTGTTTCCCATTGTCTCCATTCCTGCTATAATGTGCCTGCACTCACACTCAGCTATACACACTGCTGCTATAATGTGCCTGCACTTACACTCAGCTATACAAACTGTTGCTATAATGTGCCAGCACACACACTCAGCTATACACACTGCTGCTACAATCTGCCTGCACTCACACATAGCCATTCACACTGCTGTATAGAAAAGTTTCTGTCACTGTCCTCCTGCACAGCTCTGTGATTCTCACTTCCTGATTGGTCCATGCTGAACACACCCCTTCCCCATTGCGGTCATGTGACCACACAGCACAGATCTGACAGCAGCCCTGCTTCTCTATTCTAGCCTGTTGTACTACGCTCCTGCATTATTAGGATCTGCAGATTCACCCTGTATCTATAAACTGCTGCTGTGTTATCAGGGTTATGCAGTTACTATACATTATATACCACATGCTGATTGCTATATTGTACAGTAACTTATAATATCACATATTCTGCTGTTTCTCATTGTTTGTTACATCTGTTTTACATGTTATTTAGAGTTTAAAAAAAAATCATTATTTTTGGGGTGTGGAACCAATTGTCTGCATTTCAATGATTTCTTATGGGAAAATTTGCTTTGGTTTAAGAGTGGATTTGGATTACAAGCACGGTCCCAGAACGAATTTTGCCCGTAATCCAGTGCATCACTGTACATGCTTATTTACTTGGACCCCAAAGCACATCATACTATAGAGTCTGAGTAAACAAAGGTATGTATTCCGGAAATTATTACATTCAGACTATTAAAGTCTATGGTATACAGTATATAGGTTGGCATCCCACCGACATATGAATGATACAGCGGCCAGAATCATGACCCTAACCCAGCATCAGCTATATAGATGAGGAGCTCTGCAGCTGGCCTTCCTACTATATGGCACATGATAGGGAAACAAAGCTCGGATGGGTAAATAACCTTCTGATGGGGCTTCCAGACATAAGCGGTGTCAGCGACGTCAGGCGGCGGCTTATCTCCATCCATAGGAATAAGAAGTGAAGAAGTTGGAGAGAATTACACTCTGCCAGATACTCGCTCATGTGAATCCCATCTTACCTCTGTGAGCAGGTTCAGAAACCCGCCATTCACCGGATGAGCAAGCAATAAGTGGTGCCCACCCGGTGCCAGCCGTACGCTGCAATTACGCCTGCAGACGACATTTAATGAATGCCTAAAAAGCAGCAAATGTTTGTGCTACTGAGTAAACACACAAAATATAATGACGGAAAGGAGGCGACTCGTTCTGTAATGTGCATCACACCTGCGATGTTTAACCCCAGCTAAAGATGTATTAGGTATGCCCGCTGAACAATTAACAAAGCCGGCAAAATACATTTCACACGTTACACATGAGCGAGCGCCGAGAAAACATTTCCAGCTGACAGATCCCACAAGAGGAAGAGAAGAGAGATGACACGTTCAAGAGCCGCTCCATAGGACAGCTGTCAATCACCGGCATGGACATGGCTTCTCTTAGGGACGGGTCAGCGGGCTGGGGACTGTCCTGAAGCTACTGATGATTTCAATAAGAGCTTCAGAGCTGAACTCTGAGGAAAGAAGACCAACAAAACACAGTTATCACTGAACTCAAGGAGAACAGTGAAAAAAATTTCAATGAAGTACTCAATCAAGAGTCTCCACTGATGCCCCCAAAAATTTAAATATGCAAAACAAGAGTCCGTGGAGCCTCAGTTACGAGTCTCAAAACACGGGATAGCCAGATATCTCTAGCCTGTTGCCAACGGGGTGCCTCTATGATGGGGAGAGCACCACCCTGATAAATAACCCCTCAAGTCCCACTCATAGACACATAGACAGGGAAACAACAGGGTGGCCCCTTTTGTCAATGTCTAACTCAAGGTGCGAGTATTGCGATCATGACAAGGGCTTGCAAAGGCAGGCTTCCACCCACAGACAGCCGTTTCGGGGTTTTTGCCCCTCGTCAGTGTGGAGTAGGATTCTGGCTAGTTGGGGCAATGAAAAATCAAGCAACAAAACACAGTAATCACTGAACTCAAGGAGAACAGCGAAAAAAATTCCAATGAAGTACTCAATCAAGAGTCTCCACTGATGCCCCCAAAAATCTAAATATGCAAAACAAGAGTCCATGGAGCCTCAGTTACGAGTCTCAAAACACGGGATAGCCAGATATCTCTAGCCTGTTGCCAACGGGGTGCCTCTATGATGGGGAGAGCACCACCCTGATAAATAACCCCTCAAGTCCCACTCATAGACACATAGACAGGGAAACAACAGGGTGGCCCCTTTTGTCAATGTCTAACTCAAGGTGCGAGTATTGCGATCATGACAAGGGCTTGCAAAGGCAGGCTTCCACCCACAGACAGCCGTTTCGGGGTTTTTGCCCCTCGTCAGTGTGGAGTAGGATTCTGGCTAGTTGGGGCAATGAAAAATCAAGCAACAAAACACAGTAATCACTGAACTCAAGGAGAACAGCGAAAAAAATTCCAATGAAGTACTCAATCAAGAGTCTCCACTGATGCCCCCAAAAATCTAAATATGCAAAACAAGAGTCCGTGGAGCCTCAGTTACGAGTCTCAAAACACGGGATAGCCAGATATCTCTAGCCTGTTGCCAACGGGGTGCCTCCATGATAGGGAGAGCACCACACCACCCTGATAAATAACCCCTCAAGTCCCACTCGGTTGCGAGTATTGGAACATAGACAGGGAAACAACTGACGACGGGAAAAACCCCGAAACGGCTGTCTGTGGATGGAAGCCTGCCTTGGCAAGCCCTTGTCATGATCGCAATACTCGCACCTTGAGTTAGACATTGACAAAAGGGGCCACCCTGTTGTTTCCCTGTCTATGTTCCAATACTCGCAACCGAGTGGGACTTGAGGGGTTATTTATCAGGGTGGTGTGGTGCTCTCCCCATCATGGAGGCACCCCGTTGGCAACAGGCTAGAGATATCTGGCTATCCCATGTTTTGAGACTCGTAACTGAGGCTCCACGGACTCTTGTTTTGCATATTTAGTTGGGGCAATAGCAAATCGACCAACAAAACACAGTTATCACTGAACTCAAGGAGAACAGTGAAAAAAATTTCAATGAATTACTCAATCAAGAGTCTCCACTGATGCCCCCAAAAATTTAAATATGCAAAACAGGAGTCCGTGGAGCCTCGGTTGCGAGTCTCAAAACACGGGATAGCCAGATATCTCTCACCTGTTGCCACGGGGTGCCTCCATGATAGGGAGAGCACCACACCACCCTGATACATAGCCCCTTAAGTCCCACTCGGTTGCAAATATTGGAACATAAATAGGGAAACACCAGGGTGGCCCCTTTTTGTCAATGTCTAACTCAAGGTGCGAGTATTGCGATCATGACAAGGGCTTGCCAAGGCAGGCTTCCATCCACAGACGGCCGTTTCGGGGTTTTTGCCCCTCGTCAGTGTGGAGTAGGATTCTGGCTAGTTGGGGCAATAGCAAATCGACCAACAAAACACAGTTATCACTGAACTCAAGGAGAACAGTGAAAAAAATTTCAATGAAGTACTCAATCAAGAGTCTCCACTGATGCCCCCAAAAATTTTCTGAGGAAAGAAGTTGTATAACGTGTTTCTCCGGGGTCTTGTATTAATATTTTCCCTGAAAAAGGTCTAGGGCTTATTTTGGGGGTTGGTCTTAATTTTAGAGAAACATGAAAGCCTCTACACTGTAGCCCCCCTTCATATTGTAGTTAGCTGCCATGCTGTATGTCCCCATTATTAGGTTCCTATAATGTAAGTTCCCCTGTTGTTAGGCCCCTAATACTGTATATCTTTAACCCCCCTCTGTAGTTCTTCCCCATACTATATACATGTGTAGTGTCCCACTACAGGTGTTATACTATCTTTACACACCCAGGTAAAACTAGTTCTGCCAGGTGCCACAATTAGTGCAGTTAGCTGCTGTGCCCTACTCCAGCCACTAGGTGTCTCACTCCCCCTGTGCACAGCTGCAGTGTGCACACCATTTTCTAGTCATTGGGTTAGTCTAGTTCTAGTTGATGAAGAGACAACACACGTTCCTGTTTTCCCAATGTGAGAGACTACAGCAGTCAGGCACTGCTGAACCCAACCCTGGTGTAACTGGAGTTACAGGAGTAGCCCCCCTTGCCTACGTTGTGGATTCCCACTTCAGGACAGTCACCCCCTTAAGAAATGGAGAGAAAAGGGCTGATCCGCAGTAGAGCACAGATGCAAGTAAGCCGCTCTCTACTGACGATGCTCGACTATGTAGGAAAACTTCTACTAGTTAGCGTCATCTAGAGACAGAGACGTGGGACTCGTACTACCTGTTAGAGCGGTCACCGAGACTGAGAGGCAGAAGGCGGTCAGATAAGAAAGTTATCTAAATGTGAGTACGAGGAGTTCTTCAAGTCACACACTTCACCCACACCCACACAATGAGGCAAGGGCTCCTATCCGGCCCCTATCTACTGCTACAGATTCTTCTACTTTTCTTGACCTCAGGCTACTGTTGTGATATCTACTACTGTTTATTGCACTAAGTACCTAAGCGCTGTTATATCCTTTTGTATTGCACTGAAGATACAGTACAGTACCAAAGGTCTGGTGCCTGATTGTCCGGGGGTGGGTATTACCCCTCCTGGCCACCGTGACAAGTCGCCCCAAAACACCAGAGCCCACCAGCTGGTGCAACACCAATATCCAGCGCCCCGGGTCACAGCACATCCCCTTCTGCAGTAAAGACACCCATACTGTATACATCCCCCTCTGCAGTAAGGACCCCCATACTACTGTATATACACCCCCCTCTGCAGTAAGGACCCCCATAGTGTATACACCCCCCTCTGCAGTAAGGACCCCCATAGTGTATACACCCCCCTCTGCAGTAAGGACCCCCATACTGTATACATCTTCCTCTGCAGTAAAGACCCCCATACTGTATACATCCCCCCTCTGCAGTAAGGACCCCCATACTGTATACATCCCCCTATGCAGTAAGGACCCCATACTGTATACATCCCCCCTCTGCAGTAAGGACCCCCATACTGTATACATCCCCCTCTGCAGTAAGGACCCCCATACTGTATACATCCCCCTCTGCAGTAAGGACCCTCATAGTGTATACACCCCCCCCCCTGCAGTAAGGACCCCCATACGGTATACATCCCCCTCTGCAGTAAGGACCCCCATAGTTTATACACCCCCCTCTGCAGTAAGGACCCCCATACTGTAAGAATATGATCTGTATACTATCTCCGATTACAATTCTAGTCTATGGGCCAATGAACAGATCTGTGGATTCCTTAGTCTATGTACATACATGGGTCTGATCGCTCATACTGTAGACTTTGGGTCTCCTGCATACATATATACATATACACTCACCTGCCACTTTCTAAGGTACACCTGTCCAACTGCACGTTACCACTTAATTTCTAATCAGCCAATCACATGGCGGCAACTCAGTGCATTTAGGCATGTAGACATGGTCAAGACAATCTCCTGCAGTTCAAACCGAGCATCAGTATGGGGAAGAAAGGTGATTTGAGGGCCTTTGAACGTGGCATGGTTGTTGGTGCCAGAAGGGCTGGTCTGAGTATTTCAGAAACTGCTGATCTACTGGGATTTTCACGCACAACCATCTCTAGGGTTTACAGAGAATGGTCCGAAAAAGAAAAAACATCCAGTGAGCGGCAGTTCTGTGGGCGGAAATGCCTTGTTGATGCCAGAGGTCAGAGGAGAATGGGCAGACTGGTTCGAGCTGATAGAAAGGCAACAGTGACTCAAATAGCCAACCGTTACAACCAAGGTAGGCAGAAGAGCATCTCTGATCGCACAGTACGTCGAACTTTGAGGCAGATGGGCTACAGCAGCAGAAGACCACACCGGGTGCCACTCCATTCAGCTAAGAACAGGAAACTGAGGCTACATGGATGTGCAGCCGACAAATCTGCGGCAACTGTGTGATGTCATCATGTCAATATGGACCAAAATCTCTGAGGAAGCTTCCAGCACCTTGTTGTATCTATGCCACCAAGAATTGAGGCAGTTCTGAAGGCAAAAGGGGGTCCAACCCGTTACTAGCATGGTGTACCTAATAAAGTGGCCGGTGAGTGTATACATACATACATATGATTGCTGGTGGTCCATGGATGATATATTGTTGGCTGACTATGCATGGACCAAGTATCCATAGACTTGCAGGCCAATATTGTAGTGTGAAATACATAGATCCTCCATTATATTTACCCTTTTTAAAGGGATTGGTCACCATTTTTTTCCCTTTCAAATCAACTGATACCAGAAAGTGCCAGAGATTTGTAATTTACTTCTATTAAATAATCTCCAGTCTTTTAGTACTTATCAGCTGCTGTATGTCCTGCAGGAAGTGGTGTATTCTCTCCAGTCTGACACAGTTCTCTCTGCTGCCACCTTTGTCCATGTCAGGAACTGTGCAGAGCAGGAAAGGTTTTCTATGTGGATTTGCTACTGCTCTGGACAGTTCCTGACATGAACAGAGGTGGCAGCAGAGAGCACTGTGTCAGACTGTAAAGAAAACTCCTGCATGGCATACAGCAGCTGATAAGTACTGGATGACTGGAGCTTTTTAAAATAAATTACAAATCTCTTGCACCAGATGAAAACCTGAAAGATTTTTTTTATGAACAACCCCTTTAAGAGTTGATATATTTGAGCTGCAATACTATGCACAGCCACTAGACAAGAGTGGCGCTCTTTATGAGAACAAAAAAACAAAAGAAAATTATCTGAACTAAGCAACCCCTTTAAATAATTCCTGGACATAGTGCGTAATGCATGATTAGTGTGCGCACGTGTAGTTGTCCATGAATAAACACCATCTAAGCAATTATGACATAAAATAGAGACTCGAATTACTTACCGAGAACTGAGGATTTCAATAGCCCCCAAGCAGTAAAGTTTTGGTTTCATTGCCAAAAAAAAAAAATCTAAAGTTATAAACAAAAGAATCAAAGCTCCTTGTGAAATGATCTATTCTAGAAAGCCGAACAATGGAATTCTCCTTCTATAGAGAGGAATCTTAATGACTGCCACTCGTCTGTGTGTAATACAAGCTCCCGTCTGTATATAGGAACCATAGAATGAGATCCTCCTACACTGTATGGTAGAATCAGAGGACCCTATAGAGATTCAACCCCTTGGGCACTGCTCCCATATATCAATACCAATACCAATGTATCAATATAGTGATCTTTTTATACCTACCCCTGTAACCATAACAAGGGGGAATTCACTATGTCTACAGCAGGGGTAGGGAACCTTCAGCCCTCCAGCTGTTGCCTTAGGCTGTCCAGGCATGATGGGAGTTGTAGTTTTGCAACAGCTGGAGGGACTAGGATCCCTATCCTTGCTCTAGGTCAGGGGTACTTAACAACTTTTAGTGAAGGTCCACTTACCGGGGTGTATTGTCAGGTGCAGGTCCGAGCTGAACATCAGTAGGAAACGTGTTTTGTTACTTTTCACAAACGTTGTTGAACTATTTACATACAGAATTGCTGCTTATTAGTGGGAAAACTGGCATTTTTTTCTATCACTGGCCCTTCGAAATTAGGTACGAAGAGGGTGACTGCCCGCAGTAGTATATAGCCCCCTGTTGCTCCCCCAGTAGTATATAGACCCCTATGCGCTCCCCCAGTAGTATATAGCCCCCCTGTGCGCTCTCCCAGTAGTATTTAGACCCCTATGCACTCCCCCAGTAGTATATAGACCCCTGTGCACTCCCCCAGTAGTATATAGCCCCCTGTGCTCTCCCCTAGTAGTATATAGCCCCCTGTGCACTCCTCCAGTAGTATATAGACCCCTGCTCTGTGCTTTCTTAATTTTATATAGATTCCCTGTGCTCCCCCTTCCTATATAGAATATAACATAACAAAAACACTTATACTCACCTGAAATCGGGCATCTCCTCTTCTCTTCACTCTTGTGGCTGCACTGCAGCAGTCACAAGAGGCCGCACCCCCCTTGTCCTGGTGTCGGCGCTCCACTGACGTTACTCGAGCACCGGCACCAGAGGCAGAGTGCAGCCTCTTGTGACCGCTGCCGGGGAGGGATGACTGACAGGGAGGGAGCCAATGGCTCCCTCTCTGTCAGTGCTGTTGCACGGTAACTATCAGTGCTCGTTACGAGCGCTGATAGTTACTGTGCAGAGCGCAGCCCAGTATACCCCTGGCAGTTGAGGATCCCTGCTCTAGAGTAAAGAAGGTTTTACCATCATCAGACAGGGATTCTTTACAGTAAGGGTCCTATGGTAGCCCGATCAATAATGTAAATGAGCGCTGATCTGTTAGATTGGCGCTCATTTACTAGGCCTAGTACACAGCCCGATAATCGTTTAGTGAGGGCTGCAGGGACATTGTTACCGATGTTCTTGGAGCCCTTGGTTAAACACAATACTTTACCTAAACCTGCTCTCCTTCTCCCTCCCAGTCCTGTGCGCAGCAGCAGCTTCGGTGCGGCCTGTCTTAGCTTACATACCGCTCATCCAAACAATGGCCGCGGCGGTTCTGGCCAGTGATTGGCTGAGCGGTCTGTCAGCTAAGACAGGCCGCACCGATCACCGATTGGCTGATCGTTGTTGCTATTGCACTGAGTCATAATCGTACGAATCGGGTCGATTCAGCCGATTATCGGTCCTAAGAGCAGGAAGACTATGGAACTCTCCGCCACAGGATGTTATGATGTCTGACTCTTTACACAAGTTCAAGAAGGCCCGAATTCTTGCTTCCACTCCACATACTGAACTACAAAGCAAGCATTATTTTTACTGTAGTCATGTATATAGGAGCAGCTGCAATGGATCCTACATCGTACTATTTACATGCCGTATATTTGGTACACCAGCAACACTATATAGGGGGAGATTTATCAAACATGGTGTAAAGTGAAACTGGCTCAGTTGCCCCTAGCAACCAATCAGATTACAGTCTGTGAGAAATGAGAAGGGGAATATGATTGGTTGCTAGGGGCAACTGAGCCAGTTTCACTTTACACCAAGTTGATAAATAACCCCCTATATACCTATACACGCTCACCACAGTATCGACTTTATTACCAGATTTTCTTTTCTTTTTTCTACCCTTAAAGGGGTACTCCTGTGAAACTGTTTTTTTTCCCTTCAAATCGATTGGTGTCAGAAAGTTATACAGATTTGTAATTTACTTCTATTTAAAAATCTCCAGTGTTCCAGTACTTATCAGCTGCCGTGTGTCCTGCAGGAAGTTGTGTATAACTGTCTAGAGCAGTAGCAAATCCCCATAGAAAACTTCTCCTGCTCTGGACAGTTCCTGACATGAACAGAGGTGGCTGCAGAAAGCACTCTGCAAAGACTGGAAAGAAAACACCACTTGCTTCAGGTACTGCAGTTTCGTCCGGGATGATCCGTGCAAAGACCGGCCGTTCAGTGACCCGGCCGGGTCACAGAACGGCCGGTCTCTATACGTAGTCTGAACATAGCCTATAAGGTTATAAGTTGAACCTGACAGACATGTATTTTTTTAACCCTATGAACTATGTAACCATTGTAAGTAAAAAAAAAACATTGATCTAAATCAGGGGTGGGGAACCTCCGGCCCGCGGGCCGCATCCGGCCCCTGAGACCTCCCGATGCGGCCCGCGGCCCGCAGCTCCCCTGTGATGCGCGCCGCTCTGGAGGAGGAAGGAGCCGGCATACACAGCATCCTCCGGTGTCTGTGACAGCTGACGGACACAGGAGGATGCTGTCTATGCCGGCTCCTTCCTCCTCCAGAGCGTCTTCAGTCTCCTGCGGGCCGCGCGCGATGACGTCATTTCATCGCGCGCCGCCTGCAGGAGAAAGACCGGCACAGAGGACCTGGGACAGAAGAGGACCTGGGCAGCGTGGGAACGGAGGTAAGGTGAGTGGGATGTTTATTTTTTTTATTTGGGGGTTAACTAGGCCACCAGGGACATGCCTGATGGGGGTTAACTAGGCCACCAGGGACATGCCTGATGGGGGTTAACTAGGCCACCAGGGACATGCCTGATGGGGGTTAACTAGGCCACCAGGGACATGCCTGATGGGGGTTAACTAGGCCACCAGGGACATGCCTGATGGGGGTTAACTAGGCCACCTGGGACATGACTGATGGGGGTTAACTAGGCCACCTGGGACATGACTGATGGGGGTTAACTAGGCCACCAGGGACATGACTGATGGGGGTTAACTAGGCCTACCAGAGACATCACTGGGGGGGTTAACTAGGCTACCAGGGACATGACTTGGGGGTTAACTAGACTACAAGGGGCATCACTGGGGGGGTTAACTACAATAGCAGGGCATCACTGGGGGTTAACTACAATAGCAGGGGAACTAGGGGAACAATACTTTGCCTTGCCCTGGGTGCTGCAAACCCACGCTACTAACTGCCGCACACGGTATGCGGCCCTCGAATGATTTTATTAATGCCCGACCGGCCCTCGAGATGGAAAAGGTTCCCCACCCCTGATCTAAATAATGATTTCTTTTAAATCGTCTTTCAGGTTTCAGTATAGAAAAGAGTGTCAAAGGGGATTAACCCCTTAGAGGACCATTTTTTGCGTTTTTGTTTTTCCCTCCTTGTGCTTAAAAGGCCATAGCACTTTCATTTTTCCACCTAGAGACCCAGATGAGCCCTTATTTTTTGCGTCACTAATTGTACTTTGCAATGACAGGCAGAATTTTTTCCTAAAGTACACTGCGAAACCAGAAAAAAAATAAATGTGTGGTGAAATTTTTTTTAAAAAAACATGTATTTTGTTTATTTGGGGGGTATTTGTTTTTACGCCGTTCGCCCTGGGGTAAAACTGACTTGTTACATATGTCCGTCAAGTCGTTATGTTTACAACCATATGTAACATGTATAACTTTTATTTTATCTGATGGCCTGTAAAAAATTCAAACCATTGTTAACAAAAATATGTTCCTTAAAATCGTTCTATTCCCAGGCTTATAGCGCGTTTATCCTTTGGTCTATGGGGGGTGTGAGGTCATTTTTTGCGGCATGATCTGTTCTTTCTATCGCTCCCTTGATTGCGCATATACGACTTTTTGATCACTTTTTATTACAATTTTTCTGGATTTGATGCGACCAAAAATGCGCAATTTTGCACTTTCAGATTTTTTTACGCTTATGCTGTTTACCGTGCTAGATCAGTAATGTGGTAAATTAAAAGTTTGGACAATTACGCACGCGGCGATAGCAAACATGTTTATTTATTTATTTATTTTGATTTATAACCTGGGAAAAGGGGGGTGATTCAGACTTTTATTAGAGGAGGGGGCTTTTTATTAATAATAACACTTTTTTTTTTTTTTTTTTAACTTATACTAGAAGCCCACCTGGGGTTAGAGTTATTCCCCCTGGGGGACTTCTAGTATAAGTATATGGATCTCTCATTGAGATCTATGCTGCATACATATACAGCATAGATCAATGAGATAGGCACTCGATTGCAACCGAATGCCAAGCCGGGATCAGCGCCATTATGGCGCAGACCCTGGCTGGGTGAGGATGTGTGGATCGCTCCCCCGGGACAACGTCCCAGAGAAGCCATCCACCCCACCAGACACCAGGGATCGGCTGCATAAGGTAATCGGATGCAGCTGTCAACTTTTTTAATAGCCGCGGTCCCGGGCTACATGCGGCACCTGGGACTGTGGTGGCTCAGAGCGGGGTCGCCGCGCAGCCCCGCTCTGAACTCACTTACCGACCGCAGGGTGTAAATATACGCCCGCGGTCCTTAAGGGGTTAAGGGGGTTGTCCCCCCAAATGTAGCCCCTTCTTATATAGAAGCAAGCACAGCCATCGCTCCATTGAAATAACTGCTGTATACTGTATTCTTGGGCTGCCATTAGCTGAGCCTGATATATACAAGTAGAAAATAGAAATGTTTGACCATAAAAGGTAAATTAATTTCTATCACGTTACACAATTATTCACGGTAATTAGGTTTTATTTTCTAAAGGAAAACGTTGCGTAAAACCAATATACTTTGTCATAGACTTGGCATTAGAGCCAGCATTTACTAAAGCTCTTCTCCAGACCTTTCAAAAAACAGACCTGTCAGCAGCTTTTTTCTGGCTAAAGACAGCGGACAGTAGGGCTTCTTATCCTGAATAAGGGGATATAATTCTTATTTTAATCCGTTGCTCCAGCACTGAGATATAAGCTTGAGAAGATTTATGCAAATTAGGAGCTAAAGCCCATGGGGTGCTCCCCTGGATTGCAAAAGCCCAGCAATGTTTAACACGGTCAGTACAAACAGAGTGGGCATTTACTTGTGGGTATAAGGGCGTTAGGAGACAAGAGGCCGAATGCTCATGGGCTTTGTAGTTTAGGAAAAACGATTGTTTAAAAAAAAATAATTGCTAAGCTCCCCTAGTGGTGGCTATGGCATCCATACTTTCATAACTCTGCCAAGGAAACATGTATACCAGCGTGTGTATATATATATATATATATATATATATATATATATATATATATATATATCGTTTTGCAAGAAGCGCTCACAGTTTTTCAAAATTGTAACTTGGTATAAGAGCATTACTTTGGTGTAAGAGCTCCCTGTACTGGGTGGGAGGGGGAGCGGGGGAGGGGCATGGTCTGCATAGCGGGATCTACAGCACTGTACTCTGACCCAGGAAGTCTCCCTCACCTTCTAAATCATAGCAAATCCACTTTAGGCTGGGGCTTGCATCAGAGGACAGGACTGTGGAGGTAATCTCTCCATAGCTGTAACCCCTCTCCCCCCGGACAGAGAGCGCTTCATGTATGTGTCCACATATATGCCCTGCTCATTCCTTGATGCTCCCTGCAGTCTGTGTCAGTCCTTGTACTTCTCATCATCTCCATGTGCCTGCACTCACACTCAGCTATACACACTGCTGCTATAATGTGCCTGTACTTACACTCAGCCATTCACACTGCTGTTTAGAAAAGTTCCTGTCACTGTCCTCCTGCACAGCTCTTTAATTCTCTCTTCCTGATTGGTCCATGCTGAACACCTCCTTCCCCATTGCTGTCATGTGACCACACAGACCTCTGACAGCAGCCCTGCTTCTCTATTCTAGCCTGTTGTACTACACTACTGCATTATGGGGATCTGCAGTTCCATCCTGTATCTACAATCTGCTGCTGTGTTATCAGGTTTATGCAGTTACTATACATTACACACCACATGCTGATTGCAGATGTGTAATCAGCCGATTACAGGATCCACACCAGGTATAATAAGCGCAGGAGTATTCAGATTTGAACACAACGGTGCAACCAGGGATTATCCAGAGGTAGATGGCATAGTAAACATAAACTCTTTATTGCAACGCGTTTCAGCCCTATATTGTCTAACATGGGCCTTTATCAAGCATACAGAGCAGACACTACATGAGCAATATATAGGCACATCTTAATGACATCCATGCTCTGTATGCTTGATAAAGGCCCATGTTAGACAATATAGGGCCGAAACGCGTTGCAATAAAGAGTTTATGTTTACTATGCCATCTACCTCTGGATGATCCCTGGTTGCACCGTTGTGTTCAAATCTGAATACTCCTGCGCTTATTATACCTGATTACACATCTGCATTTGCTTCTCCCACCGTCGGTGGTGACGTCCCCCAGTACAGCTGCGGAGTACACCCCTTTATGCTGCATATAGAGTTGTGCCTAAATTTTGCACAATCTATCCAGGTGAGTGGATCCCTGTAAGACCCTGCTACCATTTACCTGCTCATCTTTTATCACACGAGGAAGCGGCCCCTGTCTCTCTCTTTCTCACCACATGCTGATCGCTATATTGTACAGTAACTTATAATATCACATATTCTGCTGTTTATCATTGTTTGTTTCATCTGTTTTACATGTTTTTCAGAATAAAAAATCATTATGTTTGGGGTGTGGAACCAATTGTCTGTATTTCTATGATTTCTTATGGGAAAATTTGCTTTGGTTTAGGGGCGTTTGGATTATAAGCGCCGTCCGGAAATGAATTATGCTCGTAATCCTACCCCTACCGCTACCTACCCCCGGGATAAATGATCGTGAACATTAATTCCGGCCATAGGAAGCGTTAAACAACATCCATTCATAACGGAATGGCAGTTGTTTGCACAGTGAGTGAACATAGCCTAAAGGGGTTCTTACGGGAAATTTTTTTTATAAATTACCTGGTGTCAGAAGGTTTTAGGGATTTGTAAATGACTTCTATTTAAAAAAAAAAAAAAATAATAAAATATCCAGTTTTCCAATATCAGCTGCTGTATGTCCTGCAGGAAGTGGTGTATTCTCTCCAGTCTGACACAGTGCTCTCTGCTGCCACCTCTGTCCATGTCAGCAACTGTACTTAATCTTAAAGGAGAAGTCCATCCATTTATAAAATCTGGCAGGGGCAGGGAGGAATTTGATCAGGAGTAGGTACTTACCTCTCCCCATTCCTGCGGTGAGTGACAGGACTATATCTGATTGGATTAACGTCTATCTAATGCAAGAGAATGTAATAAGAGATTAGATGTGCATTTCCAGGGAAATACATAGTGCTTGAAAAGAGCGCCCCTTTACCAGTGACTTCAAGAGCGCCCCTTTACCAGTGACTTCCTTTTAAGAAAAAATTTAATCCTGGGTGCCGTCTCTTTAAGAGCGACTTGGGTCGCATCCCTTTAAGAGCAACTTGGCTCCAGTCCCTTTAAGAGCAACATGGGTCCCTTTAGGAGCGACCTTTAAAGGGACCCAGGTCGCTCTTAAAGGGACCCAGGTCGCTCTTAAAGGGACCCAGGTCGCTCTTAAAGGGACCCAGGTCGCTCTTAAAGGGACCCAGGCCGCTCTTAAAGAGACCGATTTTGCTCTTAAAGGGACACATTTCGCTCTTAAAGGGACCCATTTCGCTCTTAAAGGGAGCCAGGTCGCTCTTAAAGGGAACCAGGTCACTCTTAAAGGGACCAAGGTCACTCTTAAAGGGACCCAGGTCGCTCTTAAAGGGACCAAGGTCGCTCTTAAAGGGACCCAGGTTGCTCTAAAAAGGGACCCAGGTCGCTCTTAAAGGGACCCATTTCGCTCTTACAGGGAGCCAGGTCGCTTTTAAAGGGAACCAGGTCACTCTTAAAGGGACATATTTCACTCTTAAAGGGACCCAGGTCGCTCTTAAAGGGACCCAGGTCGCTCTTAAAGGGACCCAGGTCGCTCTTAAAGGGACATATTTCGCTCTTAAAGGGACCCAGGTCTCTCTTAAAAGGACCCATTTTGCTCTTAAAGGGACATATTTCGTTTTCATAGGCACCCAGGTCGCTCTTAAAGGGACCCATTTTGCTCTTAAAGGGACATATTTCGCTCTTAAAGGGACCCAGGTCACTCTTAAAGGGACCAAGGTCCCTTTTAAGGGGACCCATTTTGCTTTTAAAGGGACATATTTCGCTCTTAAAGGGAACCATTTCGCTCTTAAAGGGACCCATTTCGCTCTTAAAGGGGCCCAGGTCGCTCTTAAAGGGACCCATTTCGCTCTTAAAGGGACCCATTTCGCTCTTAAAGGGACCCAGGTCGCTCTTAAAGGGACTCATTTTTGCTCTTAAAGGGACCAAGGTCGCTCTTAAAAGGACCCAGGTCGCTCTTAAAGGGACCAATTTCACGCTTAAAGGGACCCATTTCGCTCTTAAAGGGACCCTGGTCGCTCTTAAAAGGACCCATTTTTGCTCTTAAAGGGACCAAGGTCGCTCTTAAAAGGACCCAGGTCGCTCTTAAAGGGACCCAGGTCGCTCTTAAAGGGACCAATTTCACGCTTAAAGGGACCCATTTCGCTCTTAAAGGGACCCAGGTCGCTCTTAAAAGGACCCATTTTGCTCTTAAAGGGACCCAGGTCGCTCTTAAAGGGAACCAGTTCGCTCTTAAAGGGACATATTTCGCTCTTAAAGGGACCCAGGTCACTCTTAAAGGTACCCAGGTCGCTCTTAAAGGTACCCAGGTCGCTCTTTAAGGGACCCATTTTTGCTCTTAAAGGGACCAAGGTCGCTCTTAAAAGGACCCAGGTCGCTCTTAAAGGGACCCAGGTCGCTGTTAAAGGGACCAATTTCACGCTTAAAGGGACCCATTTTGCTCTTAAAGGGACCCTGGTCGCTCTTAAAAGGACCCATTTTTGCTCTTAAAGGGACCAAGGTCGCTCTTAAAAGGACCCAGGTCGCTCTTAAAGGGACCCAGGTCGCTCTTAAAGGGACCAATTTCACGCTTAAAGGGACCCATTTCGCTCTTAAAGGGACCCAGGTCGCTCTTAAAAGGACCCATTTTGCTCTTAAAGGGACCCAGGTCGCTCTTAAAGGGACCCAGTTCGCTCTTAAAGGGACATATTTCGCTCTTAAAGGGACCCAGGTCACTCTTAAAGGTACCCAGGTCGCTCTTAAAGGTACCCAGGTCGCTCTTTAAGGGACCCATTTTGCTCTTAAAGGGACATATTTCGCTCTTAAAGGGACCCAGGTCGCTCTTAAAAAGACCCATTTTGCTCTTAAAGGGACCCATTTTGCTCTTAAAAGGGACATATTTCGTTCTTAAAGGGACCCAGGTCGCTCTTAAAGGGACCCAGGTCGCTCTTAAAGGGACCCAGGTCGCTCTTAAAGGGACCAATTTCACTCTTAAAGGGACCAATTTCACGCTTAAAGGGACCCATTTTGCTCTTAAAGGGACCCAGGTCGCTCTTAAAAGGACCCATTTTGCTCTTAAAGAGACCCAGGTCGCTCTTAAAGGGACCCAGGTCGCTCTTAAAGGGACCAATTTCACTCTTAAAGGGACCCATTTCGCTCTTAAAGGGACCCAGGTTGCTTTTAAAGGGACCCAGGTCGCTCTTAAAGGGACCAATTTCACTCTAAAAGGGACCAATTTCATGCTTAAAGGGACCCATTTAGCTCTTAAAGGGACCCAGGTCGCTCTTAAAGGGACCCATTTTGCTCTAAAAGGGACATATTTCGCTCTTAAAGGGACATATTTTGTTCTTAAAGGGAGCCAGGTCGCTCTTAAAGGGACCCAGGTCGCTCTTAAAGGGACCCATTTTGCTCTTAAAGGGACCAAGGTCGCTCTTAAAGGGACCCAGGTCGCTCTTAAAGTGACCAATTTCACGCTTAAAGGGATATATTTTGCTCTTAAAGAGACCCATTTCACTCTTAAAGCGACCCAGGACGCTCTTTAAGGGATCCAGGTCGCTCTTAAAGGGACCCATTTCACTCTTAAAGGGACCAATTTCACTCTTGAAGGGACCAATTTCACGCTTAAAGGGATATATTTTGCTCTTAAAGGGACCCAGGTCGCTCTTAAAGAGGCCCATTTCGCTCTTAAAGGGACCCAGGTCGCTCTTAAATGGACATATTTCGCTCTTAAAAGGACATATTTTGCTCTTAAAGGGACCCAGGTCTCTCTTCAAGGGACCCAGGTCGCTTTTAAAGGGACCCATTTTGCTCTCAAAGGGACCAATTTCGCTCTTAAAGGCACCCAGGTCGCTCTTAAAGGGACCAATTTCACTCTTAAAGGGACCAATTTCACACTTAAACAAACATATTTTGCTCTTAAAGGGACCCAGGACGCTCTTAAAGGGACCCAGTTCGCTCTTAAAGGGACCCGGGTCGCTATTAAAAGGTTTAAGAGCAACTTGGGTCCCGTCAGTTTAAGAGCGACTTGGATCCCTTTAAGAGCTACATGGGACCCTTTAAGAGTGACTTGGGTCCCGTCCTTTTAAGAGCGACTTGGGTCCCTTTAAGAACGACTTGGGTCCCTTTAAGAGCGACATGGCTCCCGTCCCTTTAAGAGCGACTTGCGTTCCTTAAAGGGCGACCTGGATCCCTTTAAGAGCGATCTGAGTACTTATAATGGTAACGATCATTGCTCGGTTACCATGACAATCTTCCTCATGTCAGTGAGACAAAATCATTAAGGACCTTCCATATATTACATCTTCTATTGGCCAATAGTGGACATGTGACTGTGGATGGTGTGATACATTAACCAACAAAACACAGTAATCACTGAACTCAAGGAGAACAGCGAAAAAAATTCCAATGAAGTACTCAATCAAGAGTCTCCACTGATGCCCCCAAAAATTTAAATATGCAAAACAAGAGTCCGTGGAGCCTCGGTTGCGAGTCTCAGAACACGGGATAGCCAGATATCTCTAGCCTGTTGCCATGGGGTGCCTCCATGATGGGGAGAGCACCACACCACCCTGACAAATAACCCCTTAAGTCCCACTCGGTTGCGAGTATTGGAACATAGACAGGGAAACAACAGGGTGGCCCCTTTTGTCAATGTCTAACTCAAGGTGCGAGTATTGCGATCATGACAAGGGCTTGCAAAGGCAGGCTTCCACCCACAGACAGCCGTTTCGGGGTTTTTGCCCCTCGTCAGTGTGGGGTAGGATTCTGGCTAGTTGGGGCAATGAAAAATCAACCAACAAAACACAGTAATCACTGAACTCAAGGAGAACAGCAAAAAAAATTCCAATGAAGTACTCAATCAAGAGTCTCCACTGATGTCCCCAAAAATTTTAATATGCAAAACAAGAGTCCGTGGAGCCTCAGTTACGAGTCTCAGAACAGGGGATAGCCAGATATCTCTAGCCTGTTGCCAACGGGGTGCCTCCATGATGGGGAGAGCACCACACCACCCTGATAAATAACCCCTTACTGTGTGTGATTACTGTGTTTTGTTGGTTGATTTTTCATTGCCCCAACTAGCCAGAATCCTACCCCACACTGACGAGGGGCAAAAACCCCAAAACGGCTGTCTGTGGGTGGAAGCCTGCCTTTGCAAGCCCTTGTCATGATCGCAATACTCGCACCTTGAGTTAGACATTGACTTAAGGGGCCACCCTGTTGTTTCCCTGTCTATGTTCCAATACTCGCAACCGAGTGGGACTTAAGGGGTTATTTATCAGGGTGGGGTGGTGCTCTCCCCATCATGGAGGCACCCCGTTGGCAACAGGCTAGAGATATCTGGCTATCCCGTGTTCTGAGACTCGTAACTGAGGCTCCACGGACTCTTGTTTTGCATTGGTGTGATACATTGCCTGACAAAACCTTAGAGTTCCTATTGGCTGCTATTTTTCAGCTATTTGCATATGTGCTGTGATTGGCTGTTAGCGGTTAGAGTGTGGCCATTATTTGCAATGTGCCATTATTTTCTATGGGAAATTTGGGGTCGTTTAACGTAAATTTCTTAAAAACGACAAATCCGATCGAAACGAAAAATAGATAGCACACCACACACCGCCGAGGGCTTTGAAACGCAGTTTGAATGGAGTCTGTGCGCAAAGCGGTTACGCGCAGAAAAATGGCTGGAAGAAGAAGAAGAAGAAACGGAAGAAGAAGAAGAAACGGAAGAAGAAGAAGAAGAAGAAGAAACGGAAGAAGAAGAAGAAACGGAAGAAGAAGAAGAAGAAGAAGAAGAAACGGAAGAAGAAGAAGAAGAATACGGATTACAATATAGTGCTTTTCAAGCACTATAATTAGGAAAATGACAGTAGCACAATCCTAATGGACCGTACAAGCAATCACATAGTCAGATCTCCTATAGGGAGTTCATGTAATTAAAAAAAAAATTAATTAATTTAATCTAAAAATAAAAAAAAAAATAATTTCTAAGCAGCCGCCTTATTCTATTTATCATATTAAAAGTAAATAAATATTAATTGTTATAATTGCATTCAAAAATTCCAAACTATTAAAAAGTTACATTATTTATCCAGCCTGGTGAGCACTAGGAAAGAAAATCTAAATATTATTAAAGTTTCCAGTTTTTGCTCACCTTGCACCTGGCTTAAAAGGTCCACTACCCCAAAATTGTATCAATAAAAATTTGCAGCTCATCTTACTAAAAACAAGCATCAGCGAGAGCTCTGCAGACAGAAAAGCGATACACCGGAGGGAAAAATACATATATTTTTAAATCAACTGGTGTCAGAAAGTTATACAGAATTGTAAATTTCTTCTATTTAAAAATCTCCACTCTTCCAGTACTTATCAGCTGCTGTATGCCCTGCAGGAAGTGGTATATTCTTTCCAGTCTGACACAGTGCTCTCTGCTGCCACCTCTGTCCGTGTCAGGAACTGTCCAGAGCAGGAGAGG
This sequence comes from Dendropsophus ebraccatus, assembly GCF_027789765.1. Taxonomy (NCBI): domain Eukaryota; kingdom Metazoa; phylum Chordata; class Amphibia; order Anura; family Hylidae; genus Dendropsophus; species Dendropsophus ebraccatus. Next base: position 23,272,570 of record NC_091455.1, on the reverse strand, counting down.
TTTTCTATGAGGATTTGCTACTGCTCTGGACAGTTCCTGACATGGACAGAGGTGGCAGCAGAGAGTTCTCAGCGAGGAGCCACCAGACCACCACTGAAGATATGTGAAGGCCATTTAAATGTAACTGGAAATATAGACAGAAGGCTGTGTAGACAGAAAAAAAGAGCTCTTAGAAGGCGAAGAGCAGACAAGAAAAACACCAACCAATGGAAGCAGTGGGAAAGGGTTAAGTGTGATATAATGTATATCTATAGGGATTCCTAATGTAAATCCAATGTACTGGATAAGAATTCGTGTTATATTCCTGGAGCTGTATTCCTGGCTAGTAAACAAAGGGTTATGACACGGGAACGTTCCTTCCACGGAGAAAGCTATTCATAGGGATGCATCTTCCTAGAGGCAATGTCACTGGTGCAATATGGCATCCTGTACCCGCAGGGCAGTCACAGTCTTCAGCCAGCACTGCTGCTGCCGCACTCACACGATCCTGGGATTATATATATATATATATATATATATATATATATATATATATATATATCAGAAGGTTCTCTCACTCCGCTTATCACTGACTATTAATCACATTAGGATCCTCAGAATTTTTAAAAAAAACCAAAAAATTAATAAGAATAAAAGTGCAATGTTATAACCCTATGTATAAGTGTACGGTGTCAGATACTTCTTAAAGGGCACCTAATCTTTTTTTTTTACTCTTTGTAATTTACAGTGTTTTATGATTCCAAGGAGAAACTTGAGACTGTTTTGTAGAAATTATTCTGATTTTTGCTGCAGACGGGATCAAAAAAGAGGAGAAATTGAGACGTACATGTCCCCTTAGCTCCTTGAAAGCTTTGCCTTTATTCATTTAGACATTCCCTTTTAGGAAGCACTCTACAAGATGGGGGATATTTAATAAGATCAAATGAATGGGTTGGGAGAGGAGGCACGTATTCAACTTAAAGGGGTAGTTCACCATTTTTTTTTTTTTTTAATCAATTAGTGCCAGAGATTTGTAATTTACTTCTATTTAAAAAAATAAATAAATCTCAAGTCTTCCAGTACTTATTAGCTTCTTCATGTCCTGCAGGAAGTGGCATTCTTTCCAGTCTGGAGAGCAGGAGATGTTCTCTATGAGGATTTGCTGCTGCTCTGGACACTTCCTGACATGGACAGAGGTGGCAGCAGAGAGCACTGTGTCAGACTGGAAAGAATACACTGCAGGACACACGGCAGCTGATAAGTACTGGAAGAATTTATATTTTTAATAAAAGTAAATTACAAATCTCTGGCACTAGAGGATTGCAAGAATTATTTATTTATTTATTTATTTTTGCTAAGCTACCCCTTCAAATCAGTATTTACCCAAAGGACAGCTGCCTTGGATGGCCACAGGTAGGAAGGAAGCCTTGATTAACCTTTGTGGATGATTTCCAGCAGCAAAACTAGCTCAGCTTGCAAGTACGCAGCCTGGGCTTGCAGGCCGTGGGGGTGCTGTGCAGCTCTGTAGTCTGGGGGACGCAGGGGTGCTGCCGCTGTGCTGTGTGCCACTGTGTTCTGGGGGAGCCTCTGTAGTCCAGTGGAGGGGTGGTGGTGCCTGCTGTGTGGCTCTGAGGTTGAGGGGTGTTAGTGCTGGTGGCAGCGCTGTGCTGTGTGGCTCTGAGGTTGGGGGGTGTTAGTGCTGGTGGCAGCGCTATGCTGTGTGGTTCTGTGGTTGGGGGTGCTGGTGGCAACGCTGTGTGGTTCTGTGGTCGGGAGGGGTTTGGGTGCTGGTGGCAGCGTTATGCTGTGTGGTTCTGTGGTCGGGGGAGGGGGGGTTGGGTGCTGGTGGTGACGATATGCTGTGTGGTTCTGTGGTCGGGGGGTGTGGGTGCTGGTGGCAGCGCTATGCTGTGTGGTTCTGTGGTTGGGGGGTGTGGGTGCTGGTGGCAGCGCTATGCTGTGTGGTTCTGTGGTTGGTGGGTGTGGGTGCTGGTGGCAGTGCTATGCTGTGTGGTTCTGTGGTTGGGGGGTGTGGGTGCTGGTGGCAGCGCTATGTTGTGTTGTTCTGTGGTCGGGGGGTTGGGTGCTGGTGGCAGCGCTATGCTGTGTAGTTCTGTGGTCGGGGGGTGTGGGTGCTGGTGGCAGCACTATGCTGTGTGGTTCTGTGGTCGGGGGGGGTTGGGTGGTGGCGTTGTGCTGTGAGGCTCTGGCCCCACAGCAGTTGTGTGGTCTGCCTCCATTGTAACTACGCCACTGCTGTCCATGCGATGCCTGGACATGCCGGGTCCTCCAGAGACAAAAGTGCTGCTTGTAGCTATTGCCTGCCATGCCTAATAGATGAGAATTTTAAATGAGGACCTCGTCTATTAGAGCAAATGTAGAGGATGACAACTTGTGTCCGTGATTGACATTTCTCTAATAACACGGCACACTCCTCCTGTATAGCCATACCCGCTGTGTCCCGGAATCTGAGACATAAAAATATATGCATGATAGATTGTGTGAAGGCCTCGCTCAGCTTTCTGGAAGCTTCCAGGATCAGTAATACTGTGACCTAAATTTCAAACTCATCTATGGGAAATGGGGATTTTTTTTGGCAGTATAGATATCCTGTCAGCTGTACAAGGCGAGATATATGCCACACTGACATCTGGAACAGAACAGATCAATAGGAAATTTCAGGCAAGAAGGAGGGCTTGTAAAATGGCAGGAGAATAGCGTCTCATAAAATGTTATTAAAAAATAAATATAAAAATTGGGGGGGGGGTAAACGCCTGGAAAAAGTGACTCAAATAATTTACTGCCTGAGCTTGGCTTATTCCTATACGTCTCCTCGGGGTTCGCTGCGACTTGGCTGAGACTTGGAGTCATTGAAATGAGTTTATCACCTGCTTGACTCGAGACAAGTAAACGTTACTTGAAGTGTTGTGGTAATTGTTATGGTAAAGGAGGCTTCTCTCACTCTTGGTCAATTTAGATAGCGAATACTCTTACCTCTCATAGTCCTCATGTTATTAGGTGAGGTCCTATCACCTCTCATAGTCCTCATGTTATTAGGTGAGGTCCTATCACCTCTCATAGTCCTCATGTTATTAGGTGAGGTCCTCTTACCTCTCATAGTCCTCATATTATTAGGTGAGGTCCTATCACCTCTCATAGTCCTCATGTTATTAGGTGAGGTCCTATCACCTCTCATAGTCCTCATGTTATTAGGTGAGGTCCTATCACCTCTCATAGTTCTCATGTTATTAGGTGAGGTCCTATCACCTCTCATAGTCCTCATGTTATTAGGTGAGGTCCTATCACCTCTCATAGTCCTCGTGTTATTAGGTGAGGTCCTATCACCTCTCATAGTCCTCATGTTATTAGGTGAGGTCCTATCACCTCTCATAGTCCTCATGTTATTAGGTGAGGTCCTATCACCTCTCATAGTCCTCATGTTATTAGGTGAGGTCCTATCACCTCTCATAGTCCTCATGTTATTAGGTGAGGTCCTATCACCTCTCATAGACCTCATGTTATTAGATGAGGTCCTATCACCTCTCATAGTTCTCATGTTATTAGGTGAGGTCCTATCACCTCTCATAGTCCTCATGTTATTAGGTGAGGTCCTATCACCTCTCATAGTCCTCATGTTATTAGGTGAGGTCCTATCACCTCTCATAGTCCTCATGTTATTAGGTGAGGTCCTATCACCTCTCATAGTTCTCATGTTATTAGGTGAGGTCCTATCACCTCTCATAGTCCTCATGTTATTAGGTGAGGTCCTATCACCTCTCATAGTCCTCATGTTATTAGGTGAGGTCCTATCACCTCTCATAGTCCTCATGTTATTAGATGAGGTCCTATCACCTCTCATAGTTCTCATGTTATTAGGTGAGGTCCTATCACCTCTCATAGTCCTCATGTTATTAGGTGAGGTCCTATCACCTCTCATAGTCCTCATGTTATTAGGTGAGGTCCTTTCACCTCTTATAGTCCTCATGTTATTAGGCAAGGGTCCTCTCACTTCTTATGGTGGTAACATTCTACTAGGATCAGAGTCCTCTTACCTTTCTTGGTCACAGCGCTCTATTAGGCCTAGAGTTCTTTAACCTCTCATTATTATTCTACGATCAGAGTCCTCTCATCTCTTATAGTCACATAGGCCTAGAGTCCACCTTTTGTAGTTACATCATAGTAGTAGGTTCAGAGACCTACTTTTTTTTTTTACAGTTCCCATCATGCCTGGACAGCCATAGCTTTAGACTATTTGCCAAACCTGCCAAAGTCAGCAGGTTCTCACATTATACGGAAAAGAAAGAAAAACATATATGTGGTCAGCACTCTGGTAAATAGTCAATCATGTCTCCTGGCTTGATAGTCAAAAAGTTTGGGCACGGAGAGACTTCCCCTGGACTCCGGGGTATTGCATACGGAAAGAAGAAAAAAGGATCCTCTCCAGCTCAAATAATAATGAATGCTTTATTGGACATACATATAACACCGACGCGTTTCAGACCCCACTGGGTCCTTAGTCATGGTTTTCTGAAATATATTCAGCTGTATGTACAGCGTCCATATAGAGGACAGATGAGGTGAATTTACTATATTAGCATCTCAAAAGGAATGAATCAATGGCGCCAGGCATGGCCGGAGGCGCCATTGGAAATGATGAGGAAGTGAGTAAGAGTCCGTTTACACGGCCAACATGGGGCTGTGCAAAGATGCAACTAATCATCTAGTTATCTTGTGGATAGGGATAGCTTTTAATCTTTTGCCAATCAGCACTCATCTGCACTGCCCATTTAATCAAGTAGCCAGGCTGTACAAACAATCCATGTATCGTTCATCTGGCCATGGAAAGTTATAGCACAGATATATATCAGATTCTGTTCATGCCGCCAGCTCCTTTCAATATCATTTGAAAGGGGCGGGTCGACTGGGGACAGATTGGCGCTATGGGGGTGAGAATTGCTCCCAATGGTCTCACCGTGGAGAATACGACTAAGTGCACTGGAACAGCGCCGAGGAGGAAGTTTAGAGACATAACTTACTCCTCTGCGTCTCAGTAGGGTACATTTGTCCAACCTGCTCATAGTTTCCCTTTAAGTTTATTCTGATCCCAACCATTACAGCAGTAGGGTAGCTGTCAATTATAGGGTATTACAGGCCTAGCCGGCCAATAACAACATTAGAATAATCTTTCTGAAAATAATTCCAATTATAATAAAGTAGAATTTATGGAGAAAAGTTTCCTAGTCGAGCGGTCTGCCGTCATCTAAAGCCATGATAAGAGTAAATGAGGAGAGTCACCCGGCAGTGTAATATGTAAGGAAACCAAAGCGCAGTAAATATTATCATGTAAACAGAGGAAACATTTCCCCGCTCCGTATTATAACAAGGCCGCGATAATTCTGAAGGATGTTTCAGGAATATAGCAGAATTATGTCTGCATGCCAGCAGCACACAAACAATCCATCAAGGCAGGTGCCCGATAGTCTGGATACGGCCCTTATAGGTCACGTCAAGAAATTCTGAATAATTATTCATATTGTTAGCAAAAGAAAATGCTGCAGAAATATTTCTGGAAGATTGCCCGGTTCAGAGTGTCTGGTCTCAGGTAAAGCTGGAAAGTTGACTCCAGATTATGGACGGAATTTAGCAATGAGCCATAATGACTTGTAGAAGTTTGTGTAAGAAATATTCCCATTTCTCGGACCCCGATTCTTGGAGACTGTGACACTGTTGGAGGCTTGTGGGATATATTATGGGATAAGTAAGGATCTAAGTGACTTTGGCAATGGCTAAATTGTGATGGTGGGATGATGAGGTCAGATCATCCCTAAAATGGCGGGATTTGTGAGGTGTTCCTGTTGCACAGCTGAGCACAACTCGAAAATTCGCAGAATGTTTGATATTTGACTACCGGTGGCTGAAGAAGTTGGATACAGCCTTGGAAAGTCTGGAAAAACATGGATACAGCCATAGCCCATAAGCTCTAGCCATGTTTTCCAAGACTAAATAGAGCTGCATCCCACCTCTTCGGCCACCGATATTCAAAGGTTCATCTCTATTAATTGAAAGTTTGATCGAACTTAAACATTCACGAACCTTCCGCATTTAATTGCTGATGCCGTCCCGGTCCGTGGGGAAGAAGGACACTGCCTGGGTGCCACCTGGAATTCCACGATTCAGCCTATTACCTAGGCTGAATCCCGGAATTCCAGGCCGTACCCGGCACTCTCCTCCTTCTTCACGGAGCGGGAAGGCACTGGGAATCGAATGCGGAAAGGTTCGAGTTCGATTGAACCGAGGATTTCCCGAGGTTCGATCAACTCTAATCTCTACTAGTACCTACCATAATGAACCAACTAAGGACAACTGGTGAACCAGTGAAAGGTATAAGGACATCCAAGAGTCACTGATGCTCCTGGGTATTGGAAGCTAGCCCGCTTGGTCTGGTCTAACTACTACGATAGCATCAATTGCTGACAATGATAGAAAGGCGTCAGATAACATCAGGTATCGCAGCTTGTTGTGTATGGAGTTGTGTGGTCATGGAGTGGTGAAAGTGCCTATGTTGACCCTGGTCTCTACAGAAAGTTCCTACAATGTCAGTGGGAACTGGACCAGGGAGAAGTGGAAGTCGGTGGCCTGATCTGATAATTCTTATATTATTATTTTACATCATGAAAAAGAGGTGTCACGGGATGAAGACAAAATGGCGGGGGCAGTGTGATGGGTAGAGTTCTGCTGGAGACCTTGTGTCCTGGCATCATGGGTATGTTACTGTGACACTGACCACCTACCTAACCACTGTACACACCAAGTCCCCCGCTTCATGACAGCAGGACCCTCTAATGGCAGGTCTTGACTTGGCTTCCACATTCACTAGATCTCCATCCGATCAATTATCTGTGGGATGTGCTAGATGAAGAAGTCTCATCCATGGAGGCCGCACCTCATACCGAACAGGATCTGCTACTAATGTTGGTGCCAGATACCGCAGGACGCAGCATTGTTATGGCTGTTCGGTGTATGTTGCCCAGTAATAATTACCTGTTGTAAGGTGTGTGGGGAGGTTGGAAATTTGCCGGATGGTCAATAATTCATAAGAAAGATCAGATCTTCCCGAGTGGTGGCCAGGGCACCAAATATCCTCATGATTCATACTGGCCATTTATACAGTGCATTATATTTCATAACACATCGTCTCCTAGTATAAACTCTCCCACAAGTCCTATCCTAATCCAGTCCTTCAGATCTCCTGCTGTTACGGACCGTAATACTATTAGGTTTGCTGACACATTCAGACCTTGTCTTTGGATCCTATGTGACTTCTCCTTATTTCAATTTCCATAATTGACCCTATGACACCGGAAGACACCAGCGATACCTTAATCCTCCTTCATCATGTCCATGTGAAACCAGCGCCGATTCCTCCAGCACTCAACTAAATAACACTGACCCGGCGGTCACATCCCGGGAAGATCCTTATGAAATATTTACTCTCTTAAAGGGACTCTGGTGGGATATTCTCAAACAATATATCACTCCCTACACATCAGCCCATCACTTCTCCTGAGAAATCATATAATGCTTCATTTGTTTTCCTTAAATGTTTGTTTTTAACAGAAAAAAAAAAAAAAAAAAATGAAAATGTAAATTCTTTTCACAGCGACATAAGTGTCAACATTGCAGATGAAAGGGGTTATTGAGGGTAATAAAAAAAAAGTCCATAGGGCCCAGATTTGCCTTAAACCCGCCCCATCTTATAGCGACCAATCACAGGTCACATATCATGAAAGCTGAAGCTGTGATTTGCTGCTATGGGCAAGAGTTTTGGTGTCAGAAAAATTAATATTTTTGCGGCAAAGTTTATAAGGAAGAATATATATATATTTTTTTTCGATTTGTAATTAGGTCCCAGAGTTCTTCCCTCCGGCTACAATGGAAGCGCACGTGGTGATTGTTATGTTCTAGGGAGGAATCCATTGTGATTTCGTGTTTCCTCACATCGCCCCTGTCCATGGTGCTGAAAGTAACACGTCCGCAGTGTTATCCCTCCTCCTCTTCTCACTGCAGGGAGAAAACTTCATTCTACTTATTTGAAGAATTTAGAAATGTATTAGTGACATTATACTAGAGTCTAGTATAGATAGATAGATAGATAGATAGATAGATAGATAGATAGATAGATAGATAGATAGATAGGAGATAGATAAATAGGAGATAGATAGATAGATAGGAGATAGATAGGTAGATGATAGATAGATAGATAGATAGATAGATAGATAGATAGATAGATAGATAGATAGATAGGAGATAGATAGATAGATAGATAAATAGATAAGATAGATAGATAGATAGATAATAGATAGATAGATAGATAGATAGATAGATAGATAAATAGATAGATAGAAAGATGATAGATAGATAGATAGATAGATAGATAGATAGATAGATAGGAGATAGATAAATAGGAGATAGATAGATAGATAGATAGATAGATGATAGATAGATAAATAGATAGATAGGAGATAGATAGATAGATAGATAGATAGATAGATAGATAGATAGATAGATAGATAGATGATAGATAGATAATAGATAGATAGGAGATAGATAGATAGATAGATAGATAGGAGATAGATAGATAGATAGATAGATAGATAGATAGATAGATAGATAGATAGATAGATAGGAGATATATAGATAGATAGATAGATAGATAGATAGATAGATAGGTAGATAAACATAGATAGATAGATAGATAAACATAGATAGATAGATAGATAGATAGATAGATAGATAGATAAACATAGATAGATAGATAGATAGATAGATAGATAGATAGATAAACATAGATAGATGACATAGATAATAGATGTGGAGCACCAGAGATCTGTTTTCCTCTTTATGTCCCAGCTGAAATGTTTCATCAAATCTTTTTTATGCAAATGAAACATACAAAGTTGTATCTATCCGCAAAGTGTATAAGATGCATAAATATTATAATATAATCAGCGTGTATAATGTGTACATCACAATTCATCCATTATCCACTGATAATGCTGCCAGTACATAATAGGTTCAGTACATCATCATCCATATTCTAACACATCACTGTATAATTATTAATAAAGTATGATGGGGGGGGGGGGGGGGGTGGAGGACATTGGCATTCCAATGCCGGCGCCAGTCTGTTCATGTAAAAAAAAAAAACTAAAAAAGCTATGTACTAATGGTACATTTACTTTATCTGGGAATCTGTCCGCTGTAATTCACATTCCAATGCCGACAATGTTATATAGCTGTTAGATCAGGGGGACGCATGGTACCTTTCATATATCTGTCTGTGATCCCAGAATGTAAAGAAATAATGTCATTATATAGTAAGAAGAGTCAGAGACTTTCCTGAGCTTCTGTAGTGCAGCAAGCTGTCACACCTCCTCACTCCCCCTCCCATCCCTGACCCTGCCAGGACTCAGCTTCCAGGTGTCAATCAAGCAGAGAGGGAGGAGAGGAGACATTACAGCTCAGAAAAGCCTATTTGACTCCTTTTACCAGAGAATAAAAGCTTGTCCCAACATCCTGGAAACACAGACGGATATATATATATATATATATATATATATATATATATATATATATATATATATATATATATATAGTACCAGGTGTCTCCTTGTCCTAACAGTGTCAGCAGCTTGAAATGTGAATTACAGCTGTCAGATTCCCTTTAAGGTCTCCATACACTTTGGTTAGGAGTTGGCTAAAGTGTACGGTGGTCTCCCGACTTGTGATGTTGGGGGACAGAGACATCAGACCCAATCCTTTTAGTCTAAAAGAGATAAGTCACTGCCAGTGTAGAAATTAGGCAAATCCTAGTGAACTTTAGTGAACTTCTCAAACTTTTGGATTTGGCCGAAACCGAACTCTCTGCGTTTGACTCCCAGTAGATGGAGAAGTTGGATGCAGCCCTAGTGAGTCCTGGAAAACATGGATACAGCTTATGGCCATGTTCACACAACGTATGTTTAGCATAAATCATGGCCATTGTCGCAAATTGCAACAACGGCTGTGATTTATACTAAACATACGTTGTATTTGAATAAATGGAGTCCCATAGTATACACTCCGGACGAGATTCCATCCGGCAACACAAAAAACTAACATGTCAGTTTTCTGCGGCCACTAACATTATTCATGTTAGTTGACACAATGGAGAGCGCGGTTTCGGCCGCACACTACATAGTGAGCAGCGGTGAATTGGATTGCAGCCGTGTGCGCCCGCATCCGAATTCACCAAAAAGGAAGTGGGAACATAGCCTAAGGCTGTAGCTACAGTATGTTTTCCTGGCAGCCGTAGGGCTGCAACCAACTTTTCCATCCACGAGGAGTAAAAAGCCCAGAGTTCGGGTTCAGCCAAAACCAAAAGTTCAACAATTTTGCTCAACACTAATCCATATAATACATATTACCAATACCAACCCGTAAGTAGAATTAGAAGAACAAGTCTAAGAAATTAGGGGGCGCCGTAGAGGCATCACCATTTACAGCAGAAAACAAGTGTATTCCCTAGAGTGTAATGGCCCCGCTGCCCCTAATACTACGCAGGTAGCCCCTATTATATGAGACGGTTTACTGTATTTCCTCTGGCCGGCATCTTGTGATCTTATTGCACAGGACATTAGACTTTTTAATGTATTTGCAGCTGCAGCTACTGACAGGAATTCAATTTAGCAGCTATCAGCCATTTTATCTATGCAGGCTGTGAGCAATATACATAGCCTCGGGGCCCTGCATGCCCTATTAAATGGCTGCCGGCTCCTCCAAATGATGTTCGGTATAATGGAAACAGGCAATGTAGCATTTACACCGAGTTTCAGCCTCTGTTCTTGCAGATGATCAGAGGTAAAAGGCCGTCAGGTTGGTGGGATTAGCACATCTCATAGGTCGGAGTCATGACTGACAAGAGCCCTGTTACTCTTGTAATACTTAAACCACCAGGGATGAGGAAACTTCGGCCCTGCAGCAAAACTACCATTCCCATCATGCCTGGACAGCCAAAGGCTGATGAAGAGATTTCATTTTAAAAGCAGAAAGTTTACGCATTTCGGGAGTCAAAACTCCCTTAATCAGAAGAGGTGCATACCCTGTTATGTAGCTGTTCTGATGAAGGGAGATTTTGACTCTACTGCAATTATTTACATATCGTCCTTCCTCAACATCCCCCCCCCCCAGTCTATTCTTAATGCAGCAGCCAGACTCATCTCTCTGTCCAACCCCTATACCAATTGTCCCCCCCTGTGCCAGTCACTACACTGATGCCTCCCCCCTGTGCCAGTCACTACACTGATGCCTCCCCCCTGTGCCAGTCACTACACTGATGCCTCCCCCCTGTGCCAGTCACTACACTGATGCCTCCCCCTGTGCCAGTCACTACACTGATGCCTCTCCCCTGTGCCAGTCACTACACTGATGCCTCCCCCTGTGCCAGTCACTACACTGATGCCTCTCCCCTGTGCCAGTCACTACACTGATGCCTCCCCCTATACCAGTCATACACTGATGTCTCCCTCCTGTGCAAGTCACTACACTGATGCCTCCTCCCTGTGCCAGTCACTACACTGATGCCTCTCCCCTGTGCCAGTCACTACACCGATGCCTTCCCCCTGTGCCAGTCACTACACTGATGCCTCCCCCTGTGCCAGTCACTACACTGATGCCTCTCCCCTGTGCCAGTCACTACACTGATGCCTCCCCCTGTGCCAGTCACTACACTGATGCCTCCCCCTGTGCCAGTCACTACACTAATGCCTCCCTCATGTGCAAGTCACTACACTGATGCCTCCCCCTTGTGCCAGTCACTACACTGATGCCTCCTCCTGTGCCAGTCACTACACTGATGCCTCCCTCATGTGCAAGTCACTACACTGATGCCTCCCCCTTGTGCCAGTCACTACACTGATGCCTCCTCCTGTGCCAGTCACTACACTGATGCCTCCCCCCTGTGCCAATCACTACACTGATGCCTTCCCCTGTGCCAGTCACTACACTGATGCCTCCCCCCTGTGCCAGTCACTACACTGATGCCTCCCCCTGTGCCAGTCACTACACTGATGCCTCCCCCTGTGCCAGTCACTACACTGATGCCTCTCCCCTGTGCCAGTCACTACACTGATGCCTCCCCCCTGTGCCAGTCACTACACTGATGCCTTCCCCTTGTGCCATTTACTACACCGATGCCTCCCCCTGTGCCAGTCACTACACTGATGCCTCCCCCTGTGCCAGTCACTACACTAATGCCTCCCTCATGTGCAAGTCACTACACTGATGCCTCCCCCTGTGCCAGTCACTACACTGATGCCTCCCCCTTGTGCCAGTCACTACACTGATGCCTCCTCCTGTGCCAGTCACTACACTGATGCCTCCCTCATGTGCAAGTCACTACACTGATGCCTCCCCCTTGTGCCAGTCACTACACTGATGCCTCCTCCTGTGCCAGTCACTACACTGATGCCTCCCCCCTGTGCCAGTCACTACACTGATGCCTCCCCCTGTGCCAGTCACTACACTGATGCCTCCCCCCTGTGCCAGTCACTACACTGATGCCTCCCCCTGTGCCAGTCACTACACTGATGCCTCCCCCTGTGCCAGTCACTACACTGATGCCTCCCCCCTGTGCCAGTCACTACACTGATGCCTCCCCCCTGTGCCAGTCACTACACTGATGCCTCCCCCTGTGCCAGTCACTACACTGATGCCTCCCCCTGTGCCAGTCACTACACTGATGCCTCTCCCCTGTGCCAGTCACTACACTGATGCCTCCCCCCTGTGCCAGTCACTACACTGATGCCTCCTCCTGTGCCAGTCACTACACTGATGCCTCTCTCCTGTGCCAGTCACTACACTGATGCCTCCCCCTGTGCCAGTCACTACACCGATGCCTCCCCCTGTGCCAGTCACTACACTGATGCCTCCCCCTGTGCCAGTCACTACACTGATGCCTCCCCCTGTGCCAGTCACTACACTGATGCCTCCTCCTGTGCCAGTCACTACACTGATGCCTCCCCCCTGTGCCAGTCACTACACTGATGCCTCCCCCCTGTGCCAGTCACTACACTGATGCCTCCTCCCTGTACCAGTCACTACACTGATGCCTCCCCGTGCCAGTCACTACACTGATGCCTCCCCCCTGTGCCAGTCACTACACCGATGCCTTCCCCCTGTGCCAGTCACTACACTGATGCCTCCCCCTGTGCCAGTCACTACACTGATGCCTTCCCCTGTGCCAGTCACTACACTGATGCCTCCCTCATGTGCAAGTCACTACACTGATGCCTCCCCCTTGTGCCAGTCACTACACTGATGTCTCCTCCTGTGCCAGTCACTACACTGATGTCTCCTCCTGTGCCAGTCACTACACTGATGCCTCCCCCCTGTGCCAGTCACTACACTGATGCCTCCCCTCATGTGCAAGTCACTACACTGATGCCTCCTCCTGTGCCAGTCACTAAACTGATGCCTCCCCCTGTGCCAGTCACTACACTGATGCCTCCCCCTGTGCCAGTCACTACACTGATGCCTTCCCCTTGTGCCATTTACTACACCGATGCCTCCCCCTGTGCCAGTCACTACACTGATGCCTCCCCCTGTGCCAGTCACTACACTAATGCCTCCCTCATGTGCAAGTCACTACACTGATGCCTCCCCCTTGTGCCAGTCACTACACTGATGCCTCCTCCTGTGCCAGTCACTACACTGATGCCTCCCCCCTGTGCCAGTCACTACACTGATGCCTCCCCCTGTGCCAGTCACTACACTGATGCCTCCCCCCTGTGCCAGTCACTACACTAATGCCTCCCTCATGTGCAAGTCACTACACTGATGCCTCCCCCTTGTGCCAGTCACTACACTGATGCCTCCTCCTGTGCCAGTCACTACACTGATGCCTCCCTCATGTGTAAGTCACTACACTGATGCCTCCTCCTGTGCCAGTCACTACACTGATGCCTCCCCCCTGTGCCAGTCACTACACTGATGCCTCCCCCTGTGCCAGTCACTGCACTGATGCCTCTCTCCTGTGCCAGTCACTACACTGATGCCTCTCTCCCGTGCCAGTCACTACACTGATGCCTCCTCCTGTGCCAGCCACTACACTGATGCCTCCCCCTGTGCCAGTCACTGCACTGATGCCTCTCTCCTGTGCCAGTCACTACACTGATGCCTCCTCCTGTGCCAGTCACTACACTGATGCCTCCCCCTGTGCCAGTCACTGCACTGATGCCTCTCTCCTGTGCCAGTCACTACACTGATGCCTCCCTCATGTGTCAGTCACTACACTGATGCCTCCCCCTATACCAGTCATACACTGATGCCTCCTCCTGTGCCAGTCACTGCACTGATGCCTCTCTCCTGTGCCAGTCACTACACTGATGCCTCCCCCTGTACCAGTCACTACACTGATGCCTCCCTCATGTGCCAGTCACTACACTGATGCCTCCTCCTGTGCCAGTCATACACTCATGCCTCCCCCTATGCCAGTCACTACACTGATGCCTCCCCTTGTGCTATTTACTACACTGATGCCTTCCCCTGTGCCAGTCACTACACTGATGCCTCCCCCTGTGCCAGTCACTACACTGATGTCTCTCCCTGTGCCAGTCACTACACTGATGCCTCCCCCTATACCAGTCACTACACTGATGTCTACCCCTATGCCACTCACTACCCCTCTGCATGTATATCTGATTTTTGTCTATGTTTGTGCCCCCAGAATTGCAAAGTGCTGTAGAATCTGTTGGCACTATATAAATAAAAATTATTATTATTATTTACAAAGCGCACACTGAGCTCTGCTGCATCGGTTAGTGCGTTCGGTCACCTTTCCGAAATCTGCTGTCAATGCACCCTGCAAATAAGTGGACAAACCTGCGCGTTCCCTATAGAAGGAGGCAGAAAATCATGTGCTGCAATAATAGCTGATGTTTTACTACCGGCTGTAAATGAGAAATTCACAGATGCCGTTGCTGTTTGCAGATTGTGCAGAGAAGACTTCCAGAAATGGTTGTGTCTGCCCTCCATTTATCCCAGTGGGGGGCACAAAGCGCCGTCGCTCGGAATATCAGCTCGCTGCTTTCTTTACACTTGGAAGCATCTGCTATTTTTATGTCTGTCTGACAATATAAATCTCAGAAAACAATACTAATTTAGAAAGAATAGCAAAGCGTTAGCTGAGGGCCCGGCTCTCATAGAAAGAATTGGAGAGCTGACAAGAGAAATTCTGGAGAAGTTACAGAAGGAAAGTTCTAGATGGGGCCCGAGATGGAAGACACATTCTTATAGCAGACAGTGCTAAGTGGTCGAGGTAACCTCTGAGGGTCTGGGGAAGGTACAAGGCTCCTTAAAGGGGTAGTGCGGTGTAAAGCTTTATTTCACTAAATAACACACAATACAAAGTTATACAACATTGTAAGGTGTGTTATTTAAGTGAATGGCCCCCTTCCCCGTGACCCCCCCCCCCCCACACACACACACACTAAACCCGGAAGTGTGATACAGTATACTTACGAAATTACTGTCGACCCGGCCGCCATCTTGGGACCTTTACACCAGTTTGATAAATCTCCCCCATAGTTCTCTACGCTCCAGTTAAGCAGTTGCTCAGTACTACAGTTCCCAGAATGCATTGCTTTCCCCCAAGCTCTCCGTTACAGTCCTCTTACCCTGTTTACTCCCCTCCCCCAGAATTCTTGCCAATTCCCAGCCCCAAACGGTAGCAGAACATCTCATTTTACTGCAGTCAGCGAGGTTGCAGCACCTACTGCATGTATTCCCTGTCTGCTCTTTCTGTGGCATCATTTGGCAAAGTGCAGCAGTCTGTAATCACATCTCACTAAATGTTCCAATATATTTTTAAAAATTTAAAGAATTAGGTGTATGTATATATATATATATATATATATATATATATATATATATGGGTATATTACAGGGAGTTGGTAATTTTGGCTGTAGGGGCTGGTGAGGGAGGCAAATTCTGAACAAAAAATATGGAATGTCCACTCTTCAGCCATGTGCACATTTTTTTAGCCATGTTTTTGTTTCAAGTATAAAGAATAAGGGCCGGTTATCAAAGGAAAACGTACAGATAGCCAAGGGAAGGCATCAAAGAGAGGAAACTCAAAGCAATAGAAACAGCTCAACAAAACCAATGGGAGCAAAGAGAATATAAAGGTTTGTCAGATTGTTATATTCATCCGGATTTTTTAAACATAATTCCTATTTTATTCATCTGGAGTCTAACAAAAAAACTTACAGGAGCTAAATAGAATTGTGGAGGATTGGATTAAAGTGATATCAGTGATCAATCAATCATTGATTTGTGTTATATATATATATATAACTAGAGATGAGCACAGCTGGAGCACGCTCCTTTGGCATTGGAATATCAGTGGCAGAAGAAGTTGGATGCAGCCCTAATGCTGACTAGAAAACATGGATACAACCTATGGCCATATCCTATTGATATGCAATAATATTCTTAAGGGTGCGTTCACACCTACCGGATCTGCAGCGGATTTTCATGCTGCAAGTTTGCAGCGAAATCAGCTGCGGATCCTGTACTGTGAAGCTCAATGGGTCCCATACACGCAGCGGATCCGCTACCTGCATGGGACCCGGGCCCTTTAACCCCTGCGCCGCCGCCGGCAGCTTACAGCCCTGGCCCCCTTAAACCCCCGCACCGCCCCCGAGCATACATCACCTGCTCGGGCCGTGGCTGTGTGATGCTCCTGGGTCCCCTCGCTGCCCATCAGCATCAGTGCTGCCGTGCAGGGGAGTCGGGAGCATCACACAGCCACGGCCCGAGCAGGTGATCAGTGAGGGGGTTTAAGGGGGCCGGGGCTGTAAGCTGCGGGTGGCCAGCGGCGGCGCAGGGGTTAAAGGGCCCGGGTCCCATGCAGGCAGCAGATCCGCTGCGTGTATGGGACCCATTGAGCTTCACAGTACAGGATCCGCAGCTGATTTCGCTGCAAACTCGCAGCATTAAAATCCGCTGCGGATCCTGTAGGTGTGAACGCACCCTAAGGGTACAAACCCACTTGACGTATTTGCTGCGTGAATCAGTCCTAAAAATAAGCAGGCAAAACGCAGGTTGGCTTTATACAATTGTTCTGCATTAAAATACGCAATTGCGTATTTTTGAAGCGTGAAGCTACATGCGTTTTTCACACAGGTTGTTAACAACTGATGCTTTGCTAACAACAAGCTTCACGCTTCAAAAATACGCAATTGCGTATTTTAATGCAGAACAATCGTATAAAGCCAACCTGCGTTTTGCCTGCTTATTTTTAAGACTGATTCACGCAGCAAATACGTCAAGTGGGTTTGTACCCTAAAAGGAGTTTTCTGGGAGATATTTACTGATGAGCTGATGCCCAGCTCCCCACTGATCAGCCATCTGTCAGGTCCACAGTAATCGCTCTGATAGAAACTTAGCAGGACAGCTGAATACTTCATGTGGATCACGTCCATGGATGATGCACATGATGAAAGCATGGATCCATAATCAGCACCTATACACTTCTATGGAACTCAATCTATGCCTCTTAAATTCTACTCAGAGTTAGGGTACTATTACATAAAGCGATTTTTCGACGATTAACGAACACAAACGTCCACGTGAGGACGATCTGTTCAGGTTCGGCAATGGTTGTCAAACCGGAACTATTTGCATTTGACTCCCTGAGGCTGCAGAAGTTGGATGCAGCCCTAAGAAATCGTGGAAAACATAGATACAGCCTATGGCCTCTGGTTGTATACGTTTTCCCGGACTCTCACGGGCTGCATCCAACTTCTGCAGCCTCAGGGAGTCAAATGGCGAGCCTTCACGATCCAAGAAAATTGCCAAACCGGAACTGAACGGCCTCACCACTCAACACTACATATGGAGGCTCTCTCTTCTAGAACAATCCCCTTGTACGGCAGAATACGGTGTATCATAGAGGTGCCATATGGTGCCCACAACTCTGCACCACGTCCCTTATATTACATGCAGGTTTATATTTACAGGTGAAACTGTCTCAGTTGCCCCTAGCAACCAATCAGATTCCACCTTTCATTCCTCACAGACTCTTTGGAAAATGAAAGGTGGAATCTGATTGGTTGCTAGGGGCAACTGAGCCAGTTTCACTTTACACCATGTTTAATAAATCTCCCCCCCTGGTGTAAGGAGGGGGAGAAAGTGCCGATTAACCATACAGTAATATTCATTATGGTGGCAATCTGCCGGGCGCCTGCCCTTGTGAGCGCAGACACTTCTCTCCAGACAGACCAGACCCCCCCTCCAATTCACAGGGAGCGCCATCGGATAAAAATAGACCGGGCCCAAATTACATTTCCAGCCTACTTTTCCCCATTGAATTATTACACGTCGTGAACATTTCGGATACACGTTGTTCTACGCTGTGAATAACAATGAACACATATTGGGCCCATTATAAAAAGGACAAAAAAATTGTTGGGGGAGGGGGGGTGAACTATATAGCTAGAAGAATAAAGGGCAAGCGTGAAAGGTCCGGCAGAGATAGTGGATGGAACATTCATTTACATATCTATTGCTTCTCCTTATTATAACCAGAGTAAAGCCGCCTCCTGTGACATACATTACAGATCCCACAGCCGCAATATATTCTATAGATAAGCACTGCAACCATTGTAATGCCATTACTGTATAATGATGTAGCAGAGCCCAGCCTGTTATCTCACACAACTCACAATTATAGCCGTGACTTTCCGGGAGACTAAGGGCGAGACGACTACACTGTCCTAATAAAAGGGATATATGAGGATACGGGGAGATGGTGTTTGCTCCCCCTATTATAATAGTTCATGTCCCCCCCCCCCCCCATATATATATATATATATATATATATATATATATATATATATATATATATATCTATCTATCTATCTATCTATCTATCTATCAGTATTATAGTAGTTATATTCTGGTATATAGAAGCAGTATTATTGTAGTTAAATTCTTGTATATAGGGGCAGTATTATAGTAGTTATATTCTTGTATATAGGGGCAGTATTATAGTAGTTATATTCTTGTATATAGGGGCAGTATCATAGTAGTTATATTCCTGTATATAGGAGCAGTATTATAGTAGTTATATTCTTGTATATAGGAGAAGTATTATAGTAGTTATATTCTTGTATATAGGAGAAGTATTATAGTAGTTATATTCTTGTATATAGGAGAAGTATTATAGTAGTTATATTCTTGTATATAGGAGCAGTATTATAGTAGTTATATTCTTGTATATAGGGGCAGTATCATAGTAGTTATATTCCTGTATATAGGAGCAGTATTACAGTAGTTATATTCTTGTATATAGGAGAAGTATTATAGTAGTTATATTCTTGTATATAGGAGCAGTATTATAGTAGTTATATTCTTGTATATAGGGGCAGTATCATAGTAGTTATATTCCTGTATATAGGAGCAGTATTACAGTAGTTATATTCTTGTATATAGGAGCAGTATTATAGTAGTTATATTCCTGTATATAGGAGCAGTATTATAGTAGTTATATTCTTGTATATAGGAGCAGTATTATAGTAGTTATATTCCTGTATATAGGAGCAGTATTATAGTAGTTATATTCCTGTATATAGGAGCAGTATTATAGTAGTTATATTCCTGTATATGGGAGCAGTATTATAGTAGTTATATTCCTGTATATAGGAGCAGTATTATAGTAGTTATATTCTTGTATATAGGGAGCAGTATTATAGTAGTTATATCCTTGTATATAGGTGCAGTGTTATTGTAGTTATATTCTTGTATATAGGGGCAGTATTATAGTAGTTATAGTCTTGTATATAGGAGCAGTATTATAGTAGTTATATTCTTGTATATAGGAGCAGTATTATAGTAGTTATATTCCTGTATATAGGGGCAGTATTATAGTAGTTATATTCCTGTATATAGGAGCAGTATTATAGTAGTTATATTTTTGTATATAGGGGCAGTATTATAGTAGTTATATTCCTGTATATAGGGGCAGTATTATAGTAGTTATATTCTTGTATATAGGAGCAGTATTATAGTAGTTATATTCCTGTATATAGGAGCAGTATTATAGTAGTTATATTCCTGTATATAGGAGCAGTATTATAGTAGTTATATTCTTGTATATAGGAGCAGTATTATAGTAGTTATATTCCTGTATATAGGGGCAGTATTATAGTACTTATATTCTTGTATATAGGAGCAGTATTATAGTAGTTATATACTTGTATATAGGAGCATTATTATAGTAGTTATATTCTTGTATATAGGAGCATTATTATAGTAGTTATATTCTTGTATATAGGAACAGTATTATAGCAGTTATATTTCTCAAAAGAAAAAAAAAATCAGTTTAAAAGACTCAACTTTTTTATATTTTGTTTTAATTAGCTTGAAAATGGTGAATTTTCAAGCTATTAGTTTGTTGGCAGTGACGGATAGCATTTCTGCTGATATACAGAGATAGAATAGCTCAGCTGCCAATCTTGGCTATACTATGTGCACAGGTTACATGCAGATTTCATGGCACATTCTGCAGCAGATCTATGGCCTTGTAAATGCCAAAAGGTAAAATCTATGGTGTAGATCTGTGGTACGGAATCTACAGGTATTTTCACTATTGTCCTCTTCATTGATATTCTCTGCACAATGGTATACCAGTGATCCCCCTGTACCAACACTGGTTTCAGTTTTCTTCAGGGTCGGTAAACGACTATCATTGTACAGGGATAACAGAGCTCCTGTACGTATTAGAAAAAAAAAACTGAACCCAATGATCATGTGATGTATGGGGGTCTCCTAACTTTTTCCCTGAAACATGACATTTGGAGGTGAGAAGAGACAAATCATGCTGGATTTTAAAGGTCTGATACTTTTGTTCTTGGAGAAATAACCCACTGCCAGAGGAGTCTGGAGGTGCCCTATCCTGAAAGTGATAGATGGCAGCTTGGAGCCTTTGTGTGTATGTGTGTACCTATAGACCAGGGGTGTCATACTGGTGGCCCTCCAGCTGTTGCATATCTACAATTCCCATCATGCCTGGACAGTCAAAGCTTTAGCCTTGGGTTGCCAGGCATGATGGGAATTATAGTTTTGCCCCAGTTTGAGGGCAGCGAGTTTGACAGCTGTGCTGTAGATGCTGACTGTTCTAAGATCAGTGCTACAGCGTCTTCAGGGGGTCTCAACCACACATCATCATATCATAATGTGATTACTTTTTAAGGCGGTAATATCCCTTTAAGGAATTTTTTAAGGGGTTTTCTGATTTATTACTACTTACAAAGGATAGAGATCACAGGGAGACTGACCTCTAACCTCTCAATTGGTGCTCTACTCTTATTTTGAACAGAGCTGCAGATCGCCACCTGACCCGCTGCTCCATTCATTCTCTATGGGGACAAGTAATAAAAAATCTGAAAATCCCTTTAACAAACCGAAAATGTGAGTGTTTGGCACATATGGAAATAGTTCAAAGATGTCACCTATCAAATATTGAAGACAAAGGAAACAGGTTAAAGAAAGATCTCTGATTTTAATAGTTTTTGTTCATTAAAAAAGTTTAAACCTGCATAGCAATCATTTCAAAAATAATTATTTAATGTTCCATAATTAAACTGTACACAGCCTAGTTCTGAGACGACAAAGCTCGGTGGTGGTTGTAAGCAGTCCAGTGCAATGGAGTCCAGACGCCCAAAGTCCTGGTTCCAAACGCTTTGTGGATTCCGTGTGTGGAAGCGGCAGAGTAAACCGTTCATAAGCAGCTGTCCGTGTGTGGATGGAGACGCACTGGGCAGAAGGCTCATTCCGGTGGCAGTTATGTCTCAAAGTCGTTCAATGTCCCGATATTTCTTTCGTAGGATTGAGACCTGATCCTTAAACAGTACCGGGTCCAGTCTCATCTGTGAGTGAATGAGCGGCATATAGCCAAACCAGCTGGCAAACGTATTCATACAAGTCTGTCTCTGAGCAAAGTGGTCGGGGTCTGCCCAGCGAGAAGCTCTGGAGGTCTGAAGGGAGACAAAAACGGGAACGTTAGATTGCTTTGTACTCAAACTATGAACATATCTACAACCCCAGGCTCTATTATGTTTTATATTCTTGTATATAGGGGCAGTATTATAGTAGTTATATTCCTGTATATAGGAGCAGTATTATAGTAGTTATATTCTTGTATATAGGAGCAGTATTATAGTAGTTATATCCCTGTATATAGGGAGCAGTATTATAGTAGTTATATTCCTGTATATAGGAGCAGTATTATAGTAGTTATATTCCTGTATATAGGAGCAGTATTATAGTAGTTATATTCCTGTATATAGGAGCAGTATTATAGTAGTTATATTCCTGTATATAGGAGCAGTATTATAGTAGTTATATTCCTGTATATAGGAGCAGTATTATAGTAGTTATATTCCTGTATATAGGAGCAGTATTATAGTAGTTATATTCTTGTATATAGGAGCAGTATTATAGTAGTTATATTCTTGTATATAGGAGCAGTATTATAGTAGTTATATTCTTGTATATAGGGGGCAGTATTATAGTAGTTATGTTCTTGTATATATGAGCAGTATTATAGTAGTTATATTCCTGTATATAGGAGCAGTATTATAGTAGTTATATTCTTGTGTATAGGAGCAGTATTATAGTAGTTATATTCTTGTATATAGGGGCAGTATTATAGTAGTTATATTCCTGTATATAGGAGCAGTATTATAGTAGTTATATTCTTGTGTATAGGAGTAGTATTATAGTAGTTATATTCTTGTATATAGGAGCAGTATTATAGTAGTTATATTCCTGTATATAGGAGCAGTATTATAGTAGTTATAGTCTTGTATATAGGGGCAGTATTATAGTAGTTATATTCTTGTATATAGGAGCAGTATCATAGTAGTTATATTCCTGTATATAGGAGCAGTATTATAGTAGTTATATTCTTGTATATAGGAGCAGTATTATAGTAGTTATAGTCTTGCATATAGGAGCAGTATTATAGTAGTTATAATCTTGTATATAGGGGCAGTATTATAGTAGTTATATTCAGTAAGTCGGTGAGTGGTAGTTCTTTCTTTTTTATACTTTATTGGAGTAGTTATAGTCTTCTACATAGGCAACACTATTATATCAAATAGCTGGCAGAAGTGTGGGCACATGAGAAACAGCCATCCTCGGTACTCGCCTGCACCATGTCCACCTCCTTCCAACTTTATATATGTTTATGTCTTAATAAACTAAAGTGGATTCTGCAGATATCTGTGAGCACCAGCTTCTCTTTTCTACGTTCACATACTGGATTGTCTGCTGTCTGCATGTGCTTCCCAACTGAGGAGTGACCCATCCTACAGTATTACCTGTTTCCCTATCACCATACGTGACTATAAGCTGGATTGCTGCTGACTCTCTGCTCTCCACTTATAATACACTCCTATTCATATTAAAAAGGAAGGAGGACGGGTTCTGGGTAGTTAATAAAGCAGAATACACTTCTTGGAGATGTCAGACATACTGGAAGCTTAAACTGAATTCTAAATGCACCACTGAACAATGCATAAACCATAATATAAGCCAATACTACAGGAGAAAAGCGCTCTCATACTACTTAGGTGTTGCTTTTATTTGTAAAATAATAATGATAAAAAATGCATTTAAAAAAGTCAAAAGCAAGTAAAAAATGGATTTCTATTTGGAATTGTAGAGAATATAAAATCCTGGTTACATGGGCAGAATACATATAGGCCTCCTGTTTTGGGGACACTGGGATAATAAGTGCTGGTGGCAGGCCGTCCATTTCCAGCGGTCGGGAGGCACTAACATAGCTCTCTGCTGCCTGGAAGCTTCCTGGCCTCCCACCAGCACAACACGCCGTCTAGGTTCTATTTCGATAAGTAGAGGGGGAAAAAAAAAAAATGTTTAAAGAAATAATTCACAAGTTGAAATCATCCCACCAGCAGGCCTCACAGTGGTTGCTATTTACAGGATGTTTTTAAGGAAATTTTTTTTAAAGGTGTAAGAGTATGTGTGCTCAGCTCTAAAGTCCACACAGAATCGGGTAACGTCCGGGTAATGCCATAAATCATTGGTCAGTTTGGGACCATCATAAAATGTAATGTGCTGCAGAGCTGCATTCATAATTCTGCCGATTGCTACAGTAAATAGTCAAACAGCTTTCCAAGATACATGATTGGCTTTGCTCCTCTAATGCAAGAGGGGCACTAGATTTTCCCTAAAAAAAAAAAAGGGGGCATGCATTTCCCCATAGAATTACATGTAAAACAGACAAGGGGATGGGGTTAAAATGAATATGTCCAAAACATTTTTTGTGTGGAAATGTCTACTGAAATGGAGAATGGTATGCCGGCAAAAATATTTTTCTTTCAAAATCAACTGGTTTCAAAAAAGTTAAATCAATTTGTAAACTATTTCTATTTAAAAATCTCAAGTCTTCCAGTACTTATCAGCTGCCGTATGTCCTGCAGGAGGTGGTGTATTCTTTCCTGTCTTACACAGTGCTCTCTGCTGCCACCTCTGTCCATGTCAGAAACTGTCCAGAGCAGGAGAGGTTTTCTATGGGGATTAGTTAATGCTCTGGACAGTTCCTGACATGGACAGAGGTGGCAGCAGAGAGCACTGTGTCAGACTGGAAAGAATACATCACTTCCTGCAGGACATACAGCAGCTGTACGAAGATTTTTAAAAAGAAGTAACAAACCCATATAACTTTCTGACACCGGCTTATGTGAAAGATTTTTTTTTTTTTTGCCAGAGTATCCCTTTAATAGTAAAAACCATTAAACCTCAGTCTGTGTGTGATATTGCAGTTGCAAATAGCCTAAGGACAGGTGTGGCGCCATTTGTAGAAAAAAATACTATGCTTTCAAAATCCAGGATAACCCCTTTAAATGTTGCAACAATGTCTAGGCACCGGACAAGCAGGGAGTGAAGAGAAATATGAGCTCAAACTATTAAAGAGTGCATAAAAACATAAAAAAAATAAAAAATAAAAAAAAAAATTAAAAAAATAGCGATGTAAAAAAAACAAAAAACAAAACGGGAAGTTTGGGAAATATTTTCCCCATCTGGTAATAGACAGAGCAGTCATACCTGTCCCATCATAGTCTCCTTATACTGCTTTTTCTGTGTCACTTTTATTGGCGGCAACTTGGTTACAGCAGACACCAGGAAGTTTATTAAGATATCTTCACAATTGGCTAATTGGTCCACCATGTTTTTCAGACTGGCAGGCAAGTAATTGGTGTACAGGTAGTGATAGTATCTGCAGAGAGGACACAGAATATTAGAATCCACACACTGTAACAGTAATAAGCCGCCATATACCACACAGCACAGCGCCCCCATCCTGTATATGGCCGCCAATGGAAGGGGACGTCTCAGAGGAAGCTATTGGTGTGAATTTTCTGATACCTACCGGAGCATGCTTACTCATCTCTACTACTTATTAGTAAGTGGCATATAATGGCGGTTTTCAATGCTTGTGAGAATAAATAACCTTAATGTCAAATATTTATTCTACTCTTTAAAGGAGTACTCCTCTAAAAAAAAGATTTTCTTTCTTTAAATTACTGATGTCAGAAAGTTTTACAGATTCGTATATTACTTCTATTTAAAAATCTCCAGTCTTCCCATACTTATCAGCTGCTGTATGTCCTGCAGGAAGTGGTGTATTCTTTCCAGTCTGACACAGTGCTCTCTGCTGCCACCTCTGTCCATTTCAGGTACTGTCCAGTGCAGGAGAGGTTTTCTATGGGGATTAGTTACTGCTCTGGACAGTTCCTGACATGGACAGAGGTGGCAGCAGAGAGCACTGTGTCAGACTGGAAAGAATACACCACTATATGCAGGACACACATCAGCTGATAAGTACTGGAAGACTTGAGATTTTTAAATAAAAGTAAATTACAAATCTATATAACTTTCAGACACCAGCTTATGTGAAAGAATTTTTTTTTGCCACAGTAAAAACCAATGGGGGAGATTTATCAAACATGATGTAAAGTGAAACTGGCTCAGTTGCCCCTAGCAACCAATCAGATTCCACCTTTCATTCCTCACAGACTCTTTGGAAAATGAAAGGTTAAATCTGATTGGTTGCTAGGGGCAACTGGGCCAGTTTCACTTTACACCATGTTTGATATATCTCCCCCATGAGCCACAAACTGTGTATATATCCATAATCATCATGGCCCAAAATTGTTATGGCTTCCAAGGGCCAAAAGAACAAGTAGCATACAGGCTGGGAGGCCAGCAGGCCACTTACTTGTGGTAGATAGCAGCTCCGGTTAGTACCATGGAGTAGTCATTAGTCCACTTGGATGTGTAACCCCATCGCTCCTTTGTGCTGTCCCAAAAGTGACTACGGGCCGGGTAACCCACAATCCTTTCTGGAAAGCTCTGCCAAACCGTAAAGGCAAAATCCACCTGTGTAAAAAATAAATAAATAAAATAAAATAAAAAAAATGGTTGTTACAATTCTACTACTCATCCCAGAAAAAAAGCTATTCTTATAATGGAGCATGTGAGTAGTTCCCAGACAAAGGCCGACCGCCATCTCTGGGCCTACGCGAAAGCCGCCATGTCATCGATATAATAGAGACGCAAAATGATCATTTTCTATTCAAATGTCAAATGGCTCAATTATAAGTTACATATAAAATAAAAAGGAAAAAAAAAAGAAAAATGGTTAAAAAAAAAAATCTACACGCTTCTGCTTTTAACAAAACTGCTTGATATTCTAACCTAAAATTATGCACATTTTAATGTATCCATCAGACGAAGTTCAGCACACCGTAGCATTAAATTCAGATTTATAGCGCTGCCCTTTTTGGCTTGAATTATTATTTTTTTTTAAATAAATACATTTTTCTCTTAGTTTGACCTTCCAAAGATAAAAAGTTTGCCAAGGTTACTTCCGTTATATATTTCCTTTACAGTGTTTTAGTGGAAGGGAACTCCTCAGTCCCCTACCATCAATGGGCCAAAGTATGCTTTACATTTCACCGCCTTTATATCAGCATCAGATATGAGCGCAACTCAAGCAAGTTGGATGCAGCCCTAGGGAGTCCTGGAAATACATGGATACAGCCTATGGCCTATGGATGTAGCCATGTTTTCCAAGACTCCCTAGGGCTGCATCCAACTTCTTCAGCCCCCGGTATCTAAGTCTCATGTCTAACTGTTTTAAGGCTCTTTATAGGTCGAACATTAATTTGAACCAATAGGTGGCAGTAAGCTTTTTCTTTTGGTGGAAAGCTCCTTTGCATACTTTTTCAAATGGAGTACTGCATGGCTTAGGATGGGTTCAGACTGTGTTTTTGCAGTCAGTTTTCTTTTTTCATCTATTTTATGCAAAAAAGCTGATGAAAAATGGATGAACAGATGCAGGTGTATGCCTTTGTTTTCCCATTGACTTCCATTTAAAAAAAAAACAAAGAAGGATTAAAAACGGATCAAAACGCACTCTTTTTTTTAGCATACACGAAAATGTGTGTACACTAAAAAAAAGAAAAAAAAAAAGTGTTTTGATCCATTTTTTTAAATCTTTTTTTATAATGAAGTCAATGGAAAACAGATCAAAACTAATGCACATAAATGCAGCCATTTTTTTTTTTTTTTTTAAACAACAGACTGCAAAATGCAGTGTGAACCCAGCCATATAAGACCTTCTCATGGAGACACACTACCACCTCAGTCCCAAGACATATGGATAAGTGTGAATATCCTGACAGCTCCAGCTGTATGGGGCTATATGTGCCCATAGTGTGTGAAGTGTTGGTCCCCCTAATGTATATACATCATAGGACTTCTGCCCATGTCTGTAGCGTATACATATGCACGGCTTCACGCCCTCTCTTATGGAGAAAATCCCTGGATCCCTTTAAGGGTTAATTTATCAGGTCCTGTAATAACTTCCATAAGGCAGTCCTATGTAAAAACAAGAGATAACACCGTCCTGTGTTACAATAAGCTGCGCCAAATGACAAACTAAGCTCTGCTGCGCCTGGCAGTAATCTATATACATACACTACCAAGAACTGTACCCGCGCAGCATCCTGACCCTCTAAGTCCCCGGACCTCGGCTGCTGCGCTTCTGGAAAGTTGTTAATGATTCAGTAGTTTAGACGACTTGTCGTTCTTCTCGGTGCCCTTTTCCCTCGTCCTCCCAGCGGACGGCGGGCATTGCAGGAGCAGGCTCTCTGACATCTGCTCGTGTGCCCTTCAGACTGGCAGCAGTAAGAGCGCAGCGGGTGAGGAGATGTTGATGTAGTAACACTATGTAGTAATGACCCGCCACCGCCGCTTCATTTTTACCCAGATCTTCTGTCTAATTGAGGTTAATTGTATCAATGCTATTAGCTCCATGTACGCCTTGATGGGACACTTCAGCAGCCCTATGGTGCGACCGATTGTCTGCCAGCGAGACAACCATTTACTGGGAGCCTCACTATGTATCTATAGAGCAATTCCCTAAGGGCTTGTTCACACCTGCACTCGTTATTTCTATTGTTCTGCAGATGGAAGATCAGTCACCTGGCAGTGAGAGACCTCAATTTACTATAATGGGGGCCTTCTGGTTCACATTATAGTGGCCACCATTGTACCACGCAAGCCTCTGGGCCCTATTACACAGGACAAATATCGGGCAAATTACCGTTATATTGTTCGTTAGCGATCGTTTATCAGTAAAAATTGCTGTTGTTTTGCATGGGCAATGTGTAATGCGGAATTTCACTCACTGACAAATCTAATCAAAGATCACAGCTGATCGCTGAGGGGTTCCTGGCAGCGGGCCATTCTGGCCTAAAATTAAAGGAGAAGTCTGGCGAAAATTTTATTGCTCGCCAAAAGTTATACAAATCACCAATATACACTTATTACGGGAAATGCTTATAAAGTGCTTTTTTCACTGCACTTCCTACTGCATCAAGGCTTCACTTCCTGGATAACATGGTGATGTCACGACCCGACTCCCAGAGCTGTGCGGGCTGTGGCTGCTGGAGAGGATGATGGCAGAGGGATGCTCAGTGTCCCTCCCGTGCCCTGTGTCCATCACATCATTTTATCCAGGAAGTGACATCACCATATTATCCAGGAAGTGACATCACCATGTTATCCAGGAAGTGACATCACCATGTTATCCAGGAAGTGACATCACCATGTTATCCAGGAAGTGACATCACCATGTTATCCAGGAAGTGACATCACCATGTTATCCAGGAAGTGACATCACCATGTTATCCAGGAAGTGACATCACCATGTTATCCAGGAAGTGAAGCCTTGATGCAGTAGTAAGTGCAGGGAAAAAAAAGGACTTTATGTTCATTTCCTGTAATAAGTGTATATTGGTAATTTGTATAACTTTTGGGGGGCAATACATGACTTTAATAAAATTTTCGCTGGACTTCTCCTTTAAGCTGCAGTCAGGCAGGCATCTCCCTGTGGGATAGGGGATGTATGACTGCATGATCACCAAACCGTGTAATAGGCTGACTAAAAGAGCAGTGAGATCAGGGCTCGTTTACTGAGCATCTCAGGCCGATCAGTGAGATCAATGCTCGTTTAGTGGGGACGATCATTGAGATCAGGGCTTGTTTACTCAGCATCCTGGGACCATCAGTGAGATCAGGCCAATCAGTAAGATCAGGGCTTGTTTACTCAGCATCCTGGGACCATCAGTGAGATCGGGGCTCGTTTACTAAGCATATCAGGCCGATCAGTGAGATCAGGGCTTGTTTACTGGACATCTCAGGCCGACCAGTGAGGGACGATCAGTGAGATCAGGGCTCACTTACTGGACCGCTAGGGGCGGTCAGTGATATCAGGGCTCGATTACTGAGCCCCTTAAGTTGATCAGCGAGATCAGCGTTCGTTTACTGAGCATCTCGGGCAGATTAGTGATATTGGCGCTCGCTTACTGAACCTTTTGAGACACCTAATATGACCTTAACACACAGGGATTGTCCAGAGCAGTAACCTCTTTAGGTACAATTTGGAAAATAGCGAGGAACTAAAATACTAACCACATCATACAGTGGTTAACCGGAAAACGGATTTGACTTGTTAGAGCCGTGTCTGACACAACATGTCTTCTACCTCCGCACCGCTATACAAAGTCATTTACAACACCCTTCGGCCTAATCGATTGACGTGGGCCACAGATGTCAGCCCTCATAGGTGCGTGGTGACGGCTTTACTTTTAACATTTACAAAGCGACGCTCTGTGGATCCGGCAAGTTGAGAGCTATGCAAATCTACGACAAAGGAAGGAAGCCAAGTGTAAAAAGCACAAGCATAGCACAAATGGCACCAAATATGACAACGCCAGACAGCCAATTAAACATGGGACAGTGCGTTCTGATGGGCCCTGTGCGTCCAATTTGGATTAGCATTCCATTAATGTCACTATGGTTAATGTAGGAGGTAGGGAGAATATGAGCAGGAGATAGGCTTGTCACACAGATAATCTCGCTCGTCTGGTCAAAACAACTATTACCCATAAGATGCAATACCTCAGGCGTGGCGCCGGCAGCCATGTGTACACTATGGGGAACGCACATATATAAGTACAGGGTATAGTGGATAAAAGCCTGAGTCTTATTGAAGTCTAAATGGGAGGAACTCAACATGTGAGATATATATATATATATATTATATATATATATATATATATATATATATGTAGCCTTCAACGTTGAGCTACTTTTCTAGACAAGACTAGTCAACTGCTGGTGCTTGAGCTCCACTGATTCGTTCTGTACGTTGGTTCAACTCTTCACCCGACTTCTGCCAGGTCACATCACAGTAATCTTTGGGACACAGACATTAGTAGCCGCATATAGCACTATAGAAGAAGGCAGAGTCCCTTCCAGTGGCGTAACTAGAAATGGCTGGGCCCCAAGGAAAACTTTTAACTGCCCCCTTTCCCCCTTCCCGACTGACCACCAAGCCCTCAAGTGTAATCATAACTACATAACTGCAAGAGACCAGGGAGGCCGGCTCGGCCACCAGGTTCTGCAAACGATGACAGCTTAAAGGGGTAGTGCGGTGCTACACATTTATTCCCTAAATAACACACATTACAAAGTTATACAACTTTGTAATGTGTGTTATTTAAGTGAATGGCCCCCTTCCCCGTGTTCCCCCCACCCCCGGAAGTGTGGTGCATTATACTCACTGAATTACTGTCGAGCCCGGCCGCCATTTTGGAGCAATGACGGAATCTTCAGGAGGCCTGCTGGACCGATCCAGCAGTCCCTCATGCCGGCCCCCCTCTGGCGCAACATCAGCTGCTCAGCCGCGATTATGTCATTGTCCCAAGATGGCGGCCGGGGTCGACAGTAATTCGGTGAGTATAATGCACCACACTTCAGGGGGTGGGGGCAACACAGGGAAGGGGGCCATTCACTTAAATAACACACATTACAAAGTTGTATAACTTTGTAATGTGTGTTATTTAGAAAATAAATGTGTAGCACCGCACTACCCCTTTAAGGGGACCAGTGTATTGCAGGAGCAGGCCATGGGGCCCCCTGATGCGACAGGCCCCACAGCAGCCGCTATGGCTGCTACAGTGGTAGTTATACCCCTGGTCCCTTCTTACATCAACACTAGGCCATGAATAGATGTGGAGCTGCAACATTACAGGGAACCTGTGGGTGGGTGCGGCACTGTTTTTTGAAAGAAAACAGCTATATTTTTTAATATCATATAAAGTATAAAAAAAAAATTTAGTTAAAAAAAAAAAGAAAGAAAAAGAGAGAACTAGAGATCAACGAACCTCGAACACGGACTTCGGCATTTAATTACTGGTGACTGAAAAAGTTGGATGCAGCCCTAGGGAGTGTGGGAAGACAGACACAGCCTATGGCATGTTATCCAACTTCTTCAGCCCCCGGTAATCAAATGCCGAGAGTTCGGGTTTAGGCGAATGTGAACATGCTCGAACTTTGCTCATCCCTATTGGGGACTTCTAATAAAGTAGGTGGCACAGTTAATTTCATTACCCGGCCTCACCTTGTTATATTTCCATACTGACTAATGGGATAATTCATTAAAACCCAGAGCAATGCTAAGGAATAGCTTCCACCCTGCTCAGTATTCTGAACCCTTCCCGGCTCTGCCAGCTCCGTAATTAACAGAATGGAATCTCGCTTGGCCTACAGGACTCCGTCTCCGGCGCTCTTTTCTTCTCCCGGTGTAATTATCCGCTCACATCCTCGGCATATGCAAACATCTTAAGTTCCATGGGAAATGTTTGATTTTGTGTTGGTTCTGGATAATCCAATCTTGCACCCGAGATGGGAGATACTGTTCACAAAACATTAATTAGTGACATAAACGCCTCGGAAGACGCTTTTCTGGGAATGATGTGATGAGCAGATAATATGGAGCGCGTTCCTTGCCTAGCTCGCTCTCTCTGTGTGGTGACATTATAAAAAAGTGCGATATGCAAATGAAGAGCCCAATTAACACACAAAAAATATAAAAAAGAAATATAAAAATACATGCCCTGACACCAGCAGGGAGGTGACAATATTTCTATAAGAAATGCTAAACTATGAAAAAACAAAAGGGATTAAGCAAGCAAAAAAATATATAAAAAATTTTAAAAGTTAAAAGAAAAGGCAAAAAATAGATAAAACATGACATTTCGGGATAGGAAACTTTCAGGTTTCAGAGTTTTAGTATGCTCTGGTAATTCTGGAACTGAAACGCTGCCAAGATGATCTACCTGGGCACAGGAAATTCTATGTTCTTTATGAAGAGAAAAGAAAAAAAAAATATCTAAAAATAGAATAAAAAAAGTTTTTTCTACTAGAAGTAAAGTAATCTCTTAGCAAATAGAACTTTATCTTGTCCAAGCAGTTTGTGTTTCTAACAGCATTTAGAGATATGCTTTGCAGCAAGCCCCATGAATCTGGGCAACAATGGAGGTTGTCCCATTGACATTAGTGGGAAATGTTACAGGCAGGTATTTCCCTCTGACCTTTGAAGACACAGGGGAGGGGAGGCTGAGCTGTGAGCTTCATCTACTCTCTTATCTATCTACCAGTGCCAACTTTTTGCCGTAATTTTGTTACTTGTCGACCATCTCCAGCCCTGTAACAAACTGTTGTTTTGCCTGGACAACATTTTAAGGTTGAAACTCAAGATTGTGAGCCTCACCGGTGACAAGGACTCTTTACAGAGCTTCAGGAATATGCCAGTGCTGCATGAGAAAGTATAATTATGTCCATTTCTAAAACTTTCAGAAACCGCAATATTGCTGCTTACAGAGTCCTCTAATTCCTACAGGACTGCATTAAAAAACCACCAAGTCCCACACTTCCTTCCTTTCCTCCCTGTTCCCGATCCCCTGCCCACCCCTTTGCCACCCTACTGACAAGAAAGCCAGGATCGGAAATGCACTTGGCTTAGCAATAAAGCAGTCACACTGCCAAAACTCTTCGAGGTCGCGTATAGGAGAGGACGCCAGCGGTGTATCAGTGCATCATCGACTCTGAGGAAACTACAGGGCCTTCGATGACAGGTATCCGGGTTTTGAAATCGTAATTCGGGACAGAATACCATGAATGGTTACTAGTTTTTCATATCCATACTACAGTTTTCATATTTTAAGACAAACTGAGGGGCCACCTGTGTCTCAGATTTTAGATGATGGTAGGAATTAGAGTTGGGTTACAGTAGGGTCCTCCAACTTCTACCAAATCTAATGAATTTATATTCATTATATGATTTTGAACCATAAATTTATTTAGTCTTCTACTTTGAATTCCCTAGTCTGATCCCCCGAGCGATCCAATTCCCCATAGACTGTTAGAATGATACTCTGGGCTGTCTTTATTCCAGACATCCACAAGGAACCACAAGGACTTTTTCAAGACTAAACAAACTGAAGCCCAATTAATTAGATTTGGGTTTGGTGAACGTTACTGTAGATTGGCTCGACTCTTGTAGTAATAAGGATTCCCTATTACATTTCTGTTCTTCTGTCTTGGACTCGGTCTGTGATTTCTTGTGATAATCCCATACAGTTCTGAAAGAGGCTTGGAAGCTTTAAGAACATGACCCGATTTACTGATTGGCAAGCATTATATAATATGGTTCTCTATCGATCTTTGTAGTAAGCCATAACCTGATTTATAGGCCCATATGGGCCTATAACCCACCATCTATAACAACTCTATGCATCACGGGTAAAAATAATAAACAATCAATCTTCCACTAACCCCTTGAGTTTTTCTTTTTATACCAACTGGAGGAAGGGAGGTCATAACTTGTATGGATGCCAACATAATATTGTTCATTTGCCCCAGCGGACTTCTACACCCAAATCAAAGTCATCCACTCAAAGTATCTCCATTAGTGTTGAGCGCACTTGGCCAACTGTTCCGGTTCTGCGACACACTCTTAAGCCGAAAGCTCAGCATTTTACAGCCTAGGGCTGCGTTCACACTACGTATATTTCAGTCAGTATTGTGGTCCTCTTATTGTAACCAAAACCAGGAGTGGATTAAAAACACAGAACGGCTCTGTTCACACAATGGTGTAATTGAGTGGATGGCCGCCATATAACAGTAAATAACGGCCATTATTTCAATATAACAGCCGTTGTTCTAAAATAACAGCAAATATTTGCCATTAAATGGCGGCCATCCACTCAATTTCAACATTGTGTGAACAGAGCCTGTGTTTTTAATCCACTCCTGGTTTTGGTTGCAATACTAACTGAAATATACGTAGTGTGAACCCAGCCTTCGGCTGTATCCATGTTTTCCAACTTCTCCAGATGCTTGGAGTCAAATGCCAAGCGTTCAGGTTCAGAGAATAGTTCGGCAAGTCCACTCAACACTAATCTCCACCAATATATATCCACAAATATATTCATTGTACAAATGCTGGTTCCTGACTACTGACCCATGTAAAAGGGCTAATGCTCATCATTTATACAGGCCTAAAAATCGTGAAAACAATGGGCACTTGAAAGATCCAGTGATCGCTGAGCTTTCCAGACCGCATGATGGAGGAACAAGCTCCAATCTACTACACGTTAACCCATCAAAAAGGCTCTCTAGTCTCTGTGGGCTTCTCCACGCACCCTTGTTTTTTATGGACTTTTAAGCTTTGTTTTTATTTTTGTCTAGTGTTATTAACCCTGCTGTCCAATATGTCTGCTCACTCTTTTTGCCTATTTCTCTATGGTTCACCATATATATATATATTTCACTTTGTGAAAAGAAATGAAAGGCAAAATCTCCCCTTTAAGTACTGAAAAGTTCCACGTACTATATTAAGCGGAAAAAAAAGAAGTTCCTTGTAAATGACATTCATACAATGTTCTCATTTTTGTCAAATCATTTTGAAAGTGTTTTTCTCTCTCGCCTTGGTGTCATGATGTTGTCCTTCACCACCTTATATTGGAATCTCAGAAAATAAACAACCAGAAAATCAGCTCTGTTCTGTCAATGTGACTCTTAATTATGTCGGAGAATGGTTTCGGAGAGGACCGAACGTGCCTGACGGCGCTCCACCAGCATAACACGACGCTAAATTGTACAGACAGGATGGAGAAATTACAGGTGCACGTATACGCCTCATACTCATATCTAGCTTCTAGTAATAAGACATACTTACAGAAAATAAAAATCACTATCATCAAAATATTATGAAAAATATTGCTCACTTACAAAAGGCCAACTCTAACCATAGTATTGTAATCGTTCTCAGAAAAGCAAACGATCGGCATTTGATAACCAGCGGCTGGAGAAGTTGGATGTTGGAGTCCTGGAAGACATAGATAAAGCCTAAGGCTGAATCCATGTTTTCCTGGAAGCCTTAGGGCTGCATCCAACTTCTCCAGTCCAATGTTGCTGAACCTGAACAGTTCAGCAATTCTACTCAACACTAAACAAGAAGTCTCAGGTTAGTTTTTAGCCTAGTGGCCAGAATTGAAACTGCTAAATGTTATCACCACCAAAAATTCTTAAACCATATTACTGCATAAAAACAAGTTTTAAACAATAGTCATTTCTGACAATAGGTTCCCTTTAAACACATCAAGAATAGGAAAAGTCCATGGGCTTCAAAAAGGATGAGATGACAACCCATTTGTATCCAACGGTATTTACCTCTGTTGTGGAAAGCACCGTGTCCTCATCGAGGCTGAGTACGGCATCAGTCGCTATGTTATCGTAAGGAAGGAACCGACTGCTCATGACCTGCGCAGAGAAAGAGGAAGCAATTAACTAAGAAGCAAAATAAAGTTAGCAAAGCTTCAATATACAAAAACAAAAAATTCCAAAATGAAAATAGTCTGTGCTTTTATTTGAGAGCAGCAACCTTCATCTCTGCTGCTTTGTTGACTTTGGAGGTGAACGGCGGCGTACTGCCAGGAAACACTGATCACCGGGAGATCACAGACCTCTGTGCAAAGCAGATTTATGCACCTCACATCTAAAAGTAATGAAAAGCACAAGAGGCTAGGCTGCTGGCCTCCTGCAGGGAAGAGAATAGAAGAGATACTGGCTACTGGGCACTAACATAAGATTATGTCCACCTACAGCCTGTGTACCAATTACCTACAGTAGGTATATACTGAGACGGGTGGAGGTTTAGTCTTACATGGTTGAGGACTTAGATGGCCCTGAGAGGTGAATTGCGGTACGTCAGCCCATTTGGTTTTTGTGGACGCAGCTCTCTTGGGAGTTATGGAGACTACATGGAGCATGGTGGAGAGGCAGAACCTGATATGTGATATGTTCTTAATATGGTTTAGAAGTTGGTAAGTCTTATTTTATATTTTCGTTGTAAATCTTTACAAGATTTTTGTCCTCATACGTGGATGATATTGTGGTAATTTTTACAGTTATGGACCTTCTCTCTAGCTGACACAAATGAATATACATATCACTGGTCAGGTGTTTTGGAAAATTAGAAAATGAGGAGGTAGGCGGTTATCATACTTTCCTTCATGGTCTATTCCAAATGTTGGTTATATTTCAGTACCATGTATGATATGTCCTGAATAATAATGTACAACTTTTGTGAGGCCTTTTAATAAAATGTTTATTTAAAAAAACAAAAAAATGATTATGTCCACCTAAAAGCAATGAGCTTCCTCTAACAGTAAAGAGTAACGTAGTGTTTTTTTTAAATAAGGTCTTCTCCTAGATAGAACTTTTTGAAAACTTTTATTGCATCGATTTGGCCCAAAGACAACTTAATGTGCATCTAAACTACTTCTGACATGTCATGTGCTCGGCTTTGAGGAAAGGGACAAAGCGATCAGCTGAACACTTTGGTCCCATTCTTCCAGGGATTGGTTCTCAAAGAACACTTATTACTAGCGTTGAGCAAACTTTGAGCATGCTCGGGTTCATGGGAACTAGAGGGTGCGGCATTTAACTACCGGTGGCTGCTGAAGTTGGATGCAGCCCTAAGGAGTCCCACCCATTTTGCTTAACTCTACTTCAAGATTGGTGATGAGTTTTATCAGTGGGGGTTTAACAGCTGGGAATGCTACCGATTACGAGGACAGAGATTTCTTGTCCCGATCATGTGAATGCCAACAGCTGAAGATAAATTATGAAGCTTGGTCATCTACAAGTGTGGATTTTAAATGGACCCAACCACTGCTCCAAACAAGGGATGAAATACAACATAATAAGTCAAAATGAGCTATAACTCATCCCTATAATTTAGAACCTAAAAATGTAAATGGAACAATATATTAAAAGTTCAGATACTCCTGAGGTTGGTTCCTTGCACCTCCACCGGCAGGCATTGGACCAGAAATGGCCTCTTCTCCCCAGCAACTATTAAGGGATTAAATCACTCGTAGGCCACCGGCTGCTGAACCCTTCTGTTAAACCTCTGCGAGCTGCTTGCCAAAGTTGCAGGATGTATTTATTAATGTCTCAGAAGCGACCGGCTATCTGACAGGGTGACAGACAGTCCATCACTCCTCTCCAGCCCTGTAATCAGGAGTGATGCGCTCTACAAAAATGGATTTCAAGACATGTCTAGACTGGAGATGTTGTGGACAATCAGGGATGAGATATACCGGATATTATCCTAATGAAGGTTATCACCTATGGCCTTTATTTTTTTTTTTTTCAAAGGAGTCATTCAGCCTAATGGCCTTCACTTAAAATGCAGCCGAGTCAAGATCTCCATCAAAATGATGAAAAAAACATTTGTATTTTTTTCCCATCTAATTTAAATGAGTCTCTAACACAGTTGGGAACATAGCTAGCCATTGAGTAGAAGTTCTTAGTTGTACAAGGAATTTTTTGGCTCTCCAATGGCGGTGAGCAGATCTGTTAAAATGTTCTGGTTCGGCAACGTTAAAGGGGTACTCCGGGCAGGAGGGCTTTTGTTCACAATGGCCAGGGATCCACTTACCTCCCCGATTCCAGCACTGGGTATCGCGTTGCGCTGCTCTGGTCCACGACGTGACTTAAGACATGACCCAGCCTGAAACTGGGATGGTAAGTGGACCTTATTGCTTTCATCCACCCCCTCACTAGCCATTGTGAAAAAAGCCCTCCCACCCAGAGTACCCCTTTAACAGAATCCGAACATTCAGTATTTGATTCCCCGCAACTGCATAAGTTGGATGTCGCCCTAAGGAGTCCTGGAAGACTCTCCAACTAGTCCTACTATTCTCCAACTAGTCAAGATCAGTGGACGTAACTTATCAGGTTCTCTACAATTGGAATTTTTTAAAATTTTTTGGAAAAAGCCCTGATTTTCTTACAAGAATGCTAATACTGGTATAATTATACAAATATTTTCGTGTAAGAGCCACACGGTAATCGCAGGCAATGTTTTAATGAGGAGAAAGCCCTGTTGGATCTGAACCCTCACCCCAGACAAAATAACAAGAAAGAGGAAGATCGAATCTCTTGAGCGCAACAAAGTCCTAAAATCTGAATGTTAATAGGAGGGTTGACGTCCCTGACCATCATCTGTCGAATTTTTGCTTTTACCACCAAAAAGCCTGTGTGTGTTTGCTGATGCTTGGCACAGAGCAGAGGCTTCGATAGAAGAGAGACGCACAACACTACCCCATGCCTCGGTGCACACAGGAGACTTGTTTGTGGGAAAACCGGCATCAAGGTCAGTACTTACACAAGGTGAAGAAGCGCCGTGTTTAAGAATTTTAAAAGGATCATCGTGCTTGCATAGCTTAAAGAGAAATATCCAAGTGGGCTCAGCGTACCAGAAACCCTCCTGATGCAGTTTACATGACCGCTGGCGCAGGCAGAAACCATTAGCTGCCAATTTAACAGGGATCGTGTTCTGTTCTTCATTCTCAACACAGTTTCTTCCAAAAAGAAGTTTTACTTCTGACTGGAAAGCATCATGGGGCTTTTCAACGATTGCTCCGTACAATAATGCAACCTTACAGAAGTGGGCAGAAGTGGGCCAAGATCTCCCGGTGGTGAGAATGTGCCTCCCTCCCGCTACACCCCATAGGTTATCCATGATGGATGTTGGATGAAAAATTGTTACTACCGCTTCATAAGTTCATAACATTCATATTTACAGTCAATATTTGACATCTTTCTTCTATGAGAGGGTCTCGTGCTTAACCCAGCTACTCTCTTGGCCCTAATCTTTTTTAATGATAACTGTTTTTACACCCCCCCCCCCAATTTGATTCTGAAAAATGTAATACTCAAAGAGGATGTACCACAAGGTACGTTCTCTTTAGCCTGACGGGGAAGCTGGTGCCGCGGTCCGGTTCCCCCGTACGGCGCCGTTCTTTCCACGGTTACCGGCCGATGCTCAAGCACTGGAGGTAGGCCGACCCACCCCCAGTGGTAGAGAATTCCCTCCCCTCTATGACGCGGCTCCTTTGATTCTAACGGGGCCGCGTCATAGTGGGGA
The DNA here is from genome assembly GCF_027789765.1 of Dendropsophus ebraccatus. NCBI lineage: Eukaryota > Metazoa > Chordata > Amphibia > Anura > Hylidae > Dendropsophus > Dendropsophus ebraccatus. Next base: position 23,232,608 of record NC_091455.1, on the reverse strand, counting down.
GGGAATTCCCTCCCACTGGGGGCGGGCCAGCCTACCTCCAGTGCTTGAGCACCGGCCGGTAACCGTGAAAAGAACAGCGCTGTACGGGGGAACCGGGACGCGGTTCGAAAAACCGATTCCCCTGGTGGTACATCCTCTTTAAAAATCACTTATTTAAACAGAAAATTACTCCTTAAGCCCATAAAAAAACAACTCAAATCTTGACCACTAGATGTCTCCCTTCCTCCCAATTTGCTTGTTGCTTGTTGTCAAGCAAAATCTGTCTCTAGTTACAGCTAGATCAGGAAAAAGGGGTGGAGCTTAACAAATGCTTTGTGCAGCAGAGAGAGGTGTGTCTGGGCTGTGTACCTGTAGCCGAGTCTGTCTGCCTGATGAAGATTATCTATACTGTTCCTTAAAGATAAATCAAGGGTTCCCATATCTCTGACAACCCATAAAGCTCTGGGCAGCTGTCCCTTGTGTAAGCTGTATATCCACAGTACTGCAGTGTAAACCCCCTCCTCCTCTTGCTTTTAAGCAGCATCAACAGCAGTAATAATTTCGTTGTAACTCCTTCCTTGCTGTGATGGTGCTGCTGTTTCTTTCCTATTTGCTTATATAGAACCATGCAAACCCAGTGTATCAGTAACCACTTCTCCCACCACACATCTAGTACTGTACTATGTAACTCAGCAGCCCAGCACAGTGTCAGTCTGTTCAGTGCAGTACACTCTTAAGCACACTGTCAATGGAATAATATAGGAGTAGGTGCTGTGCCAGATGACTAAGGGAGAAAGTAACTGATCTACAGGCAAACAGTTCAGCTCTGGTCTCATTCTCTTAAATGGAGTAAATGAGAAATAGCTGAGTGTCAGGGAGGGTTTGTCAGGGGCTTAATAACAGCAGAGAGAGAGGCAAAAATCACCTCTGAAGGGTTAAAAGGGTAATTAAAAGTTGAGAAAGTTTTTTTTTTTTTACCATTGTAGTGGTGTCTCCCTGCTAGGCACCCTGAGCTGGCTGTGATGTTTACAGCTCTTGTCTAGGTTCCCGACCACCTCTTTGTGTTATCACCAGTGGCCGGGCTGATGACTCACTCCCCTGGTAGGATCTGGGAGCACTGTACTGGGGCTCCCCTGTGGGCCACCTTATCTCTGCAATAATCCATCACATTGACAGCTCCCAGCACCATGGAGCTCTCAGAGTTGGTGTAGCGGAGCTAAGCACAGAACAGCAGCTGTTGAAAAAGACCAATCACAAAGGAGAAGCCCACCCACTGAGGGAACCAGGGAGTAGAGTAATCTTCAAGTAAAAAGGGGAGGTGGGAATAATCCATAACCATCCAGTTTTCCAAAAGATCTTTTAAACAACAGGTTCAATTTAAGCTGCACGTACATACCAGATACCTTCATGTGTCTGACGGCCAGCTTTCCTGATACCCCGTACACATACATGCACACATGAGTGTGCATATATTTTAAAGGGGTTATCCAGTGCTACAAAAACATGGCCACTTTCTTTCAGAGACAACACGACTCTTGTCTCCAGTTCAGGTGCGGTTTGCAATTAAGCTCCAGTCACTTCAATGGAAGTGAGCAGCAAAACCTGCCCAAGCTGGAGAAAAGAGTGGTGCTGTCTCTGGAAGAAAGTGGCCATGTTTTTGTAGTGCTGCATAACCCCTTTAAAGAGAGGAAGAGGGTAGATGTGCCATCTAAAATTCAACATGCCCCTTCCTTTCCATTACTGGAGCCAGAGTCATCCGATCCTTATAAAGATCTTTATTGTAAAGCATGAGATCTTATAAGGTCTTCGAGGGGAACTTATTTCAATATAAAGTTATTAATTTCAGTATAATCCTAGTATGTAAAAACCCTTTTACTGGTCCACAGTGAAGATGAATCTGAGTCCTCTCATTTGTAATAAAGCCCTGGCTTGGGTTCAGTGGATAAAAGGGCTGATGGTCTCACCTTGCTCTCCCCTTCAATAACTATGACAGGCACAGCAGTGGCAGGCCAGCGGTGTTTGGCAGGGAGCGGCTTGTCACAATTCCACAAGACTATGATCTGGAAAAATATAATAAACAGATACGTAAATATTCCGGCCGTCAGCATCTTCTCTGCCGAATATTTCCCCAAATAAAAGAGTCTCTGGGAAAAATGTCAAGAAAAGAGAAGTGAATTATTTTACTTACAGGTTGATAGAAATGAACAGCAAGAGTGAATGTACGGAGAAATATATGTGCGGAACAAAAACATTAGGGCAAAGGGATCACACACACATTTGCAATGTAGAATAGAATACAGGTTTTCTTTTATTACTTTTCTTAAAGGGGCCAGTTAAAGGGATACTCCGGAGAATTTTTTTTTTCTTTCAATTCAACTGGTGTCAGAAAGTTATACAAATTCTGTACATTACTTTTATTTAAAAACCTACCAGTACTTATCGGCTACTGTATGTTCTGCAGGAAATGGTGTATTCTTTCCAGTCTGACACAATGCTCTTTGCTGCCACCTCTGTCTATGTCAAGAGCTGTCCAGAGCAGGAGAGGTTTTCTATGGGGATTTGCTACTGGTCTGGACAGAGGTGGCAGCAGAGAGCACTGTGTCAGACTGGAGAGAATAAACCACTTTCTGCAGGACATACAGCAGCTGATAAGTACTGGAAGACTTTAAATAGAATTTAAAAATCTGTATAAGTAAAATAGCACAGAATTGTCTAACTCGCAGCCCTCCAGCTGTTGCAAAACTACAATTCCCATCATGCCTGGACAGCCAAAGCTTTGGCTGACCAGGCATGATGGGAATTGTAGTTTTCCCAACAGCTGGAACTACCGCAGTTTTTAGAGTCTCAATAATGTAGTAGTTATAATAAGATAATGAAGCATTACTAATAAGGTTACGGTACCTGATGACAGTACTGAGACTTTGCTACGGCGACCAGCAGCTTCAGGATTGGCTGGGATTGGGAGACCAGCGGGGTCACAGCATGGATGACTGCGGTAAACTTGGTGGGTGATTTTACACCTGAAACATAAAAAAATAAGAAAGGTCTTAATCCCATTCACTGACTGCGAGCGAGCCGGGACCTTCCACTCAGCGTGACCACTCCCGATCTCCGGTGAACATTCCGCCTTGTCGTCTGAAACACATTCCCACTACCGCCAAGTGTTAGAGACCACTAAGTTACATTATATCAGAGCGCTTTACACGATTGTGTTACTTTGCCATTATATCATTTGGGTTCTTTGTAAGCTCTTTACAGCAATATTATTTGAGCACTGTATTGTTGGGGTCATTGTTGGGGTTATTGTATAGATTGTTTAGACCACATACAGTTCTGGTTGAGCACTTTATCATTTGGACAATGCCAAGTGGTGTTATGTGAACACTATGTCGTGCCCAAATAACACTGCCATAAAGTGTTCAAAGACATAGAGTGGTATTATTTGGGCACTACAGAGTGGTATTATTTGAGCACTATAGCAGTATTATTTGGGCACTACAGAGTGGTAATATGTGAACACTATGGCAGTATTATTTGGGCACTACAGAGTGGTAATATGTGAACACTATGGCAGTATTATTTGAGCACTACAGAGTGGTATTATTTGAGCACTATAGCAGTATTATTTGGGCACTAGAGTGGTATTATTTGGGCACTATGGCAGTATTTGGGCACTACAGAGTGGTATTATTTGAGCACTATAGCAGTATTTGGGCACTACAAAGTGGTAATATGTTAACACTATGGCAGTATTATTTGGGCCCTAAGGAGTGGTATTTAAACACTATGGCAGTGTTGTTTGGGCACTACAGAGCAATAATATTTAAACCCTTTGGCAGTATTATTTGGGCATTATGGAGTGGTATTAAACACTATGGCAGTGTTGTTTGGGCACTACAGAGTACACTGTAGGGCAACGTCATTTATGCTCTTTACATATAGTACTGTTAAGACAATGAGCACTTTATGGTGGTATTATTCAGACAATGTATAGTAGTATTACTTTGAACTTTATGGCAGTATCATTTGGGCAAGGTATGAAAATGAGAATATTGATGGAACATGCATCACATCACCTCGTACGTACGAACCTGCTGCTAGTTTCCCTTTAATTCTGCCTGGCATACTATGAATGCAACTTATTTCTTCTTAGACTTCAGGATTTTGAATTGTAAGGTCAGAGAAGCTGAGGACACTTATTATTTGTTGATAGTTTTGCTTTAATTCTGTATTTTAGAGTGTTATATATGTACACTTTTAAGGGTTTTCTTGGAATTGTATCACATGCAATAAAAATGATCAAAGCAATTTGTTCTGAATGGCCAAATTTTTTTTTTAATCAAACCTGTGAAAAAAGATCAATCTGACCCATAGGACGACACCGGCGGAGCACGGACGTATAAGCATAGGCTCTTTTTTGTTTTCTATGTGTATTAACACGTACGCCCGCCATCTTTACAAACATCTTATGAACTTTACAAAAAGTTTGGTTCTGTAACAAATCGTGGTTCATGAAGTTCAGTTTGCTCTTCTATATCAGACACATTAAAAATTATTGATCCCACCAGGTCTCACTGCTGGCACCCGTTCTGATCAGGAGATATAGCCAGAGAGAGACCGTAGCCCTTGGCACATTGACTCCCCGGCCTATCTCTGATGGAGGTCTACAGTAAGAGACTAATTTGAGGGTCAGACCAAGAGGCCAGGGAGTGGATGTCACCACTGCTGTGTCCTCTCTCCGGCTATATCTCCTGATCACAGTGGATCTCAGTCAGTGATCAATAACTTTAGAAATGTCTGATGACATGCCAAAAGTTATTTCTAGTGACAGGTACTCTTTAACCCAATCCAAGGTGTCTGTAAGGATTTGGTATGTGATCTGCACACTCGGCCCTTTAGCTAAATGGATGGCTGGGAGGATGGATGGATTCCATTACAGACCCCATCATCATCGGGTCGTGAAGGCGGCAGCACTTACCTAGATTAGCGTAGTAGTAGGGAAAATCACCCAGATATGATGAGTACTGGGGCAGCACGAAGAGTCCTCCAGGATGCTTGTTCCATATTAAACTGTTGCGTGATATGTGCTTGAAAATTCTATCCTGAATGATCTGGAAAGAGGAAGAAAAATGGAGGGATTGTAAGAAAAATAAAAACTGAAGGGAACACTTAGCTGAAGCCATTTTCACTCAAGCGTCCTCTTCAATCAGCTAAGGGTCGTAATCAGGCTTCTTCGCGTGGAGAGCGGCAGCGGCCATTGTTTTTACCTACTGAGGCTGAAAAACTAGATGAGGAAACTGTTGTGTCTGTGGATCCAGCATCACTACTGTGGGGAAATAGTACCGAGCCGTTCCCTCAAAAAGACCCCCAAACTGGTCAGTCATTCTGGATGGAGATAGAGCTCCATAGACTTTCTATACTTTCTACTTTTTTTATTTTAAATCTCTTTAATTTATTTTCCACAAATAAAGTGTACATATTTAAAAAAAAAACAAAAAAAACCTTACAAAATTAAATATTATACAAAAAATATTTCCAAATTTCAAATACATACAACCCACCCCTACCCACCCCATCCAGGATAAAAAGAGAGGGAGAGAAAAGAAGGGGAGAGAGGAAAAACCCATATTATATCTTACTTAATTGTTATTCCCTTTTAAATTTACAAATAATACTCTTCATATCTATTTTTGCACTTTTCCCAATGTACTATACTCGGGACTTCTGAACAAATCCATTTTCTTATCAATAACAGTCTGAAGAAAATATTGAGATGGTTTTTTATGCCAAAGTTTTTTTTACCTATATTATTACTTCCTGTATCCCCTAACACTGCCAACATCGGAGATGGTACCAGTTTTAATGCAAATTCTTCGTTGGTCCTTTTGTATACCTCCGACCAATAAATCTGGACCCGGGGACAACTCCAAAGCATGTGCAGAAAATCCGCCCCATCCATACCACATCTAGGGCACTTCCCATCCTGCCTTTTCCGTATTCTATGTAGGAATGCTGGTGTATAATACAGTCTATGGTTTATGTTAAACTGTATTAACCGGTGATTGCCCGACCTGGACACCTTGGACACATTTTGGTAAATCTTACCCCATTGTTGTTCACAAATAGGTCCCATTTCTTTCACCCATTTTTTTTTTGCTAATGTTACTTACTTCTACTGTTTTTTTTAATGTATGAGTAAATATAGGACACCACTTTCACTTTAATTGTCCCCTTAAACATTGACTCAATTAGGGCGTCCAGATCGAACTCCACCTTCTTTAACCATACTGTATTTTCCAATGCATGACACAATCTAACATAATCATACCAAACCCCATCTGCTAACTCGTATTCTCTCTTAATAATATTCCACTTCTTAATTTGGCCTTTTACATAAATGTCTCCTAACCTTAAAATTCCCTTTCTCACCAGACTTTCCAACACTCCTATTTTACGTACTTCCTGTATATTCTCATTCCACCATATTGGAGTAAAGTCAAAAGCAGATTTTAGATTTAAATCAAAGAAAAAGAGGGAGGTCTGCTACACCTGTTCCATAGAGATGGGATCCACCCTTATCGAGTGCACTACTGTCCCGGCGCTGACGGGATAAAAATAGAAATCAAATGTATAACAGTGTAGTAGGCTCTCAAGAAGTGGGTGAAATAATACTATAGGTGTAGCTATAATGATTATATGTCAACAAAATTGAATGAAAATATTTAATGCTACAATTCATAAACGGCAATAATCTAAATGCATAGAGAAATAATTAAAAATACCATAAAAAAAAAAAAAAAAAAAAACTGATAAATACACGTATATATATATCTGATAAAACGTCCACATGGACAATAAAATATCCAATGAATGGTGGAATATATATGTATAAAAATAAGAAGAGAGCCAAGTGATGAGCACCGCGCCGGGCCCAGCGCGGTCACCCCACTTAAATAATGGTAGTCCCGAATCACGGTTTTTAACCTAGGCTCGTATTGTTGTTGAGCCGGTGTACTTGTACTTTAGATAAATAATACTCCTTTTAGAATGAGATCATGCAAGGGAGAATTAAAAGACAAGTAAATGGTGGTGGGATATCCACCTCTCACCCTGCTGGTGATATCATCTGCAGTCATTTGACTGCAGATGATATCACCAGCAGGGTGAGAGGTGGATATCCCACCACCATTTACTTGTCTTTTAATTCTCCCTTGCATGATCTCATTCTAAAAGGAGTATTATTTATCTAAAGTACAAGTACACCGGCTCAACAACAATACGAGCCTAGGTTAAAAACCGTGATTCGGGACTACCATTATTTAAGTGGGGTGACCGCGCTGGGCCCGGCGCGGTGCTCATCACTTGGCTCTCTTCTTATTTTTATACATATATATTCCACCATTCATTTGATATTTTATTGTCCATGTGGACGTTTTATCAGATATATATATACGTGTATTTATCCGTTTTTTTTTTTTTTTTTTATGGTATTTTTAATTATTTCTCTATGCATTTAGATTATTGCCGTTTATGAATTGTAGCATTAAATATTTTCATTCAATTTTGTTGACATATAATCATTATAGCTACACCTATAGTATTATTTCACCCACTTCTTGAGAGCCTACTACACTGTTATACATTAGATTTTAGATTTAATATATCTTTCAGCATCTCCCAGGCTTTGATTGCTGTCCTTGCCAGTGGTAGGCTACTTTTATCTCCTTTTTTCCACACTCCCATTTCTAGAATTTTATATAAATTAAATAAAACCGCATCCTCCTCTAGCCACAACCTTCGAAAGAATAAGTTGCCCCTTCCCTTAACTAACCAAAATAGTTGGTAGAGGCCAAAAAATAAATATTCAGATCCGGAAAATCTAAACCCCTTTAGTTTTAGGGAGAGTAAACATCTCCAGCTTAATTCTGGCCCTCTTCCTGCCCCATATCAAAGAGCTAATTAATATCCTTATCCTTTTTAAGTAACTGTCAGGTATCCAAATGGGAGCTACTCCAAAGACATAAAGGAATTTAGGGAGACATATCGTCTTAAACAAGACCATCCTGTCCATTTTAGACAGTGGAAGTTTCTTCCACGCCTTACATTTTTTCTCTACAATCATCAATCAAAGTTTTCAAATTAAGACCATTAAATTCCTCTATATCCCTAGATATTTTAATCCCCAGATATCTAAAACTACTATTTTCATTCAATACCTTTAAATGCGGAAAGCAAAAATTTAACCCATCACCCAGTGGCATTAATACTGATTTACTCCAGTTTATACTTAAACCTGATACCCGTCCAACCTCTGCGATCAATTTCATTACTACTGGTGCACTTTTGCGGGGATCCTCCAAGAATAACAAAATATCATCAGCATAGAGTGACACCCTGTCCCCTCCACTTCTATACTTTCTTCTTAAAGCGACTCTGTACCCACAATCTGTCCCCCCCCCAAACCACTTGTACCTTCGGATAGCTGTTTTTAATCAAACATCTGTCCTGGGGTCCATTCGGCAGGGGATGCAGTTATTGTCATAAAAACAACTTTTATTCCTGCAGCGCTGTGTCTAACAGCCGGGGCTTACATTTGTATATGCATTAGGCTGGCACACCCTCTCTGTCCTTCACCATGTTATCCAGGAAGTGACATCACCATGTTATCCAGGAAGTGACATCACCATGTTATCCAGGAAGTGACATCACCATGTTATCCAGGAAGTGACATCACCATGTTATCCAGGAAGTGACATCACCATGTTATCCAGGAAGTGACATCACCATGTTATCCAGGAAGTGACATCACCATGTTATCCAGGAAGTGAAGCCTTGATGGAGTAGTAAGTGCAGGGAAAAAGCACTTTATAAACATTTCCCATAATAAGCGTATATTGGGGATTTGTAAGACTTTTGGGGGGTAATACAATACCGTAATACCTTAGAGTTAGATTTCTGTTTTCACATTGGTCCAAACTGTTATAATTAAAGGGGTAATCTGGTGACTTTAAAAAAAATGTAATTTCAAATCAACTGGTGCCAGAAAGTTATACAGATTTGTAATTTACTTCTATTTAAAAATCTCAAGTCTTCCAATACTTATCAACTGCTGTATGAATTCCTGCAGGAATTGTCGCATTCTTTCCAGTCTGACACAGTGCTCTATCCCGCCGGAAGTAATGTATTCTTTTCACTTCTGGCAGGATATACAGCAGCTGATAAGTACTGGAAAACTGAGATTTTTTAAAATAGAAGTAAATTACAAATCTGTACAACTTTCTGACACCAGTTGATTTGAAAGAAAAAAATAATAAATTACCGCAGTACCCCATTAATGTAAATTTAAAGGAATTTTTTAAGAATACTTTTCAAAGTGTAAAATAACATAAAAACAGCTAAATAACCAGGAAAGAATATGCCTAGAGTAACAGAAGAACTCTACACAGGGCATAAACAAGGATCTGGGAAAGGAACGGAGGTAATAATTGTAATGTATGTACAGACTGATTTGAGTCAATAGCGCCATCGAATTGGTTTATCCATCTCCGAGATCAATGCGCCGACGCTCCGAGCCCCACTGCTGCGTATTTAAAGAAGCTTTTTGAAATATCTGTATTATCTGCATAGAGTCCCGCTTTCCCCGCACGCTCAGCGACGTCCTAAATCATTTACACTACATTAATACGTCATTAAGTTGATGGAGGGCCCCGAGTATGCGCA